>NC_134496.1:38504819-38702319 GCF_040206685.1 Ascaphus truei
GGTAGGAGGGCCGGGCTTCCCCTCCGTCCGGAGCCGGTGCAGGGCGGCGCACGTGATGGGGGGGGACGAACACAGGGTGGTGTGTGTGTGTTTGTGTGTGTGTGTGTGTCCGGCCAATGAGAGGTGTGCGGGGACGGGCCAAGGGAGCCAATCTGATTGCCGCTCGGGACACAGGGAGGGACACAGGGAGGGACACAGGGAGACACATACATACAGACAGACAGACAACGACACATAGGACACTGAGAAATATATAGTAGATGTGAAATGAATATGGCAAATATGTCATCACATGCTAAATGTGTCAGTGTGTTTGCTTTCCTCTCTGGCACTAACCTACAGCAAATCTCAAGCCCCCCCCCCCCCCCCCCCCCCCCCCCCCCAACAGGTCAGGTTTTCAGGATTTCTCTGCTTCAGCACAGGTGGTGTAACCTTCAACTGAGCCACTGATTGAGCCACTAGCAGGGATATCCTTAAAACCTGTGTAGCCATGTGTAAAAATGGTATACAGCTCTTTCTCATGCTGGCAGTAAACCTGGTAAGTATGCAGGTTTGCCAGCAACAATCATGGAGGTTTTCCCTCACACCCTGGTGAGGTGTCATATGTAACAAGGGAAGTGACAACATGCTTTGTGTCCACTGTTAGTGACACAAGAGGTGTCTGTTTCTGAGTCTATATAGGACACCGCACTGCCAAAAGTTAGGAGTTCAAGGTGGTTGAGTCTAGGTGGAAGCCTAGTGTTACAAGGAGTGTCTGCAGCAGTTCAAGGCTGTCAGATTCAAGTGCTAGCTGACTACACACTGTGTTCAGGAACCTGACACAGATGGTGATCTCCCTTAGGGGAGAGGTGAGTCAACTCTATTGAGAGAGGAGGAACCTTCTGAAAGGGAGGTACTCAACAAGATGAGCGGCTGAGCACGACCGCGATGAGGGGCAGTCTGCCTAATCAGATGCAAATAAAGATGCCCTTGTTCACTACAACTCTTCTGTGTGAGTGTGGAGTAATTCTGCAGAAGGAGGTACCACAGAGGAGTTCCCCATCAGATACAGCCCCCTGCGGCCGCAGAGATCCTGATGGGGTGGAGGCGCTGCATCGTATGTGAGTTGGACTCAGATCACACTACCTCAGATGCCTGTCGTGCTGATATCCCCACTAACACCCAGCGGGAGACTCAGGAGTCCTGTAAGCCAGCAGGTGCACCACTGCATACACAGACATGTAATGGGGCCAGTAGACCACAGGGGCCAATGTGAGATTGGGTGGGGACCCGTAAAACTGTTACACCTGACCTGTTGGGGGATGTTGAGGACTGGAGTTGAGAACCCCTGCATTAAACAATTCACATCTTACCCCAAATTGAGAGGCTGCTTTCTAACATTGGCAAATCTTAAACATTAGGTTCAGTTAACAGGGGGTGCAATGAGCTATTTTTCTGCCAGGTGTTTTTCTGCATCATTTGAATTTTGTCTTCACACATTATTTTCTCTTCCCGTTTGTTCTGGCAGGTTTCATTGCAAAAATGAAAGCCCAAAAACCATTTAACACTTTCGAGGCAGGAGTGGCTTCCAACACAATATGTTGCAATGCGTCACGGCACTGAAGGAGTTAATAAATCCCATCAATAAAGGCATTTGAAATATCAAAGTATAGGTGTGAAACTAAATGCAACAAATACTGATTTACACAGGATGAATATACGTGTGTGTGTGTGTGTGTTTGTGTCTATAATATATATATATATATATTGACCCACAGAAATATCGCTCAACACTTAAATTAATTGTGTCCAAATCACTGTTAGTAAGTCAAATGTTGTAGGACTAAACAGTGGTGCTAAAGGTTAAATAGATATGAAAACAACAAGGGGAAAGCAACCTTTAAATAGCACACGGACATAAATGAGAGTATAACAAACAATTTATTTATTCAAATGGTTTAAAACAGGGGATGAATATTTAAAAGGAGAGGGGGGCTCAACGCTGCCTAGACATAATGGACCTGGAGGCAAGAGTCTATTGAAAGATCAAAAAATCAAGACATATACAGGGGTCAGCACTCCATGTCAGATGGAAAAGGTAGGGGCCCCCCTCAGCAAGACTCCCACTTGGCATAATATATATACACACACACTCACACATAGTGCTTCACAAATCACCCAAAAATATACTCGCCACCTAGCCCACCGCCCCTAGCCCCACCTTTAAAAAAAGAAATTGAATACATTCCTAGAAAGAACCAATACCATTCGTTTTTGACATAACAGTTTATTTATTGTATTACATTTAATGTAATCCCTCAGGGTGGTGGTGGCGACCGGGTGATCGAAGATTTGTCGAGCACCTTATACACTACCGACACACTTTATTGAAGTGTGGTCGGTACCCGCAAGCCGGGAAATCTCCCGGCTTGCTAGTGGCCGCCCCTCGGCGTGCCGCGCGTCATAGACGCGCGGTCACGCGTCATCGGGAGCGTGCGCCCGCTGCACGCGTGTCCAGGGGCTCCCCGAGGGAGCCCTGGTGTCCCGCGATCGCGGGACAGCGGCAGGGGGTTCCGGGGGACCCGGCGGACCCGGCAGCGGTAGGGAGAGCGCCCCGATCGGAGGGCGCTCTTCCGCTGCTTCGGCGTGCGCCCGTCACACTCGGGCGCGCGCCAGGCTACTGCTGCGGCACAGAACGGGCAAATGCTCGAATAAACTGTGCCGCAGCAGTATATAAATAAAAAGATCACTTGTGAGCACATTCACATGTCTTAGACAGGTCTGCAACCCTGCCTTTCACCATTATCCCCAGCATACAGCGCTTCCACTGCAGCATGGGATTCTGGGAAATTACATGCAAATGAGCTCACAATATGTCACCTTTTGTCTGAAATCCATTTTTACATGGAACAAGGGCTATATATACTGTATGTATATATATGACAATATTGGTCAAACAGGAAGAATACATTAACAATGCAGTTACATCTTAATATAAATTGTTTTAAATCTTAAGGGGACATCTGTAGTTAACTGGAAATAAAACAGATTTTACATGTGTAGCCGGGCTCCCCTCTCTCGTAATTGTGTTGTCGGATGGGAGGGTTGCAGCAGGGCAGGGAACGCTTCGGTATATCGGAGGTTCCGCAACTTCAGGGCGCCGCCATGTTGATACTAGCGCAGGCGCAGAAGGTTGCGGCGCTGACAGGGAGCAGAGGGCGCGCATGCGTGGGCATAGCTGCCAAAGCCCGCGAAGGAGGAATAGTACCTATAAGGTGGAGCGTAGGGGACAACGAGTCCCAGCAGCCACCGCGAGACCATGTGACGCCAGGGAACCAACCAGGTGGTTGGGATTTCGGGAGATAGGGTCCCACGGGCGCGCACGTTGCTCAGAGCTAGCAGGAGGAGGAAGGAGACAGAGCTCTAGGTGTAGGGAGGCACACAGCCCCTACCTAGGCCTTATACCCCGGCCCAGTTAGGCCCTGAGTCCCCGTAGCGTGAGCAGAGCTAGGGATTGGCCCTAGACAGGTTCCAGTTCCCCTTATTGTGTCAGTTCAGAGACAAAGTAAAGAGACAGTACATATCTAGCAGAGGTCTGGGCTCAGACCCTTCTACGGTTGCTGCAGTCATCTGGGTGGGATCGCCCTGGGTGGCTCTTGCGGGTTCCAGTCACATCTGATCCTTTGTGAAGATCCTTGGCAGGCCCGGGTACTGGAGTGCCCGGCAGGAAATCATCACCAAGTGCACCAACGATTCATACTCTATTCACACGGGACATAGTGGCTGCGCAGTCCCCCATATATATATATCCATTATCTCACTTGAGGGTGGGGGACATATTGTGGGGGGTTACTGGACACAGGGTGGGATCACCCGGTGGAGGTGGGAGCATCCTGCGAGACGCAGTAGATAGTGTCTCCTCTAGAGAGGGACACCTGTTGATACATATACTGCCTATGCAATAAAGTAAAGTCACTCATTTGTTTTATATGCCGAGTGCGTGTGGAGTGATATATAAGTGTCCTGCGAGGAACCACTCCTCCTCTGGTGGGAGCCATCGCAGGTGGAGGCGCTGCACCACGTATAAGGTTATACATATTATTACGCGTGCCCCAGGCTCTCCATGGCGGAGGCTCAGGCTCTGCGAGCCTACAGGTTATACAGCATATGGTAGCGGACTGTGTTCAATAGGAAACAGGGCTACACATGTAACATTTTGAAATACACATGATGATAGTGGACATCTTTATAGTAATGTTTAAAACTTTTATTAAAAAAGCACACCTGCTCACTTACAGATGTTGAAAGAAGGTAAGTCAATGTTTCCTTGAAATACTTTATCTTCACTTTTAATAAGCACAGTGTATAATACAGGTAATAGAACAACCATGTCCTTCCATTAAAAAAACAGCCAACTCTGAGCACTCTTCCTTGATCTAGATAAAGTTTTAGCTCACATGGCACAATATTTATACCTGTTAAAACAACTATTAACATTCACAACACGTCTGTCCTCCCCCTCATCTTCTGTAAATCCTGCAACTTCCTTCAGCTATGTTTGATGTATGAGCACTGAGAAACAAAAAGGGAGGTAGAAGATTGTAATGGCAGCATCCTCCGCTTAGCATGCTTTGGCATCCCTCTCCTAATTGTAGGGTGAGGTTACTGATAACGCTCTCTCGCTATTTCTTGCATTTATTGTCACATTCCCATTCCTTTCTGTGTCCTCCTCCTTTTTGCCGAGCCTTATATGGCATTGGAAAATTAGCAAACCCTTAACCCATCCCATGTTGGAATTGTAATGGCCTCTCAGTAACTTTGGTTCTTGAGGTCACCTTCACAAAGTATATATGTTTGGGGTGCCGTCCTCCAATAGATGTGAACTAGACATCTCACAATATATTGTGCTATAGTGTAATGTACTATGCATGCAGTTCTCTAATGTCTTGGATGTGTTGTAGTAAATTGCGACAATTGGTACTACCATAGCATCCAAAACCACAGCTCCTAATTGTCATCCTGTGTTTTTCGTTTGACAGGTGGGTTATGCGTCATCCTGTTCTGTTCTCAGTGACAAGTTCCAGTTCCCATCCTTTCTCCGAACAATACCCAGTGACATATCGCAGTCGAATGCTATGGCAGAGCTTGTCACATATTTCGGGTGGACCTGGGTGGGAACCATAGCATCAGACGATGACTATGGGAAATATGGCATAAAGCTGTTTAAAGAAGAGGTGGAAAAGCATGGGGTGTGCATCTCTTTTTCGGCAACTATCCCAAGAATATACAACAAAGACAAAATAGACACAATAGTGGACACTGTAAGGAAATCCACAGCTAATATCATAGTAATCTTTTCATCAGATATAGACCTCAGTTCATTAATTGAAGCCCTGGCAGAAACTAACATAACTGGAAAAACATACATAGCTAGTGAGGCCTGGATTACGTCAGCTCTGATAGCCAAGCCTAAGTATTTTTCATTCCTTGGAGGAACAATTGGCTTTGGTATTCGAAGAGCTACCTTACCCAAGTTTGAAGAATTCCTCCATGCAATACACCCAGAGCATAATGAAGATGACCTGATGTATGAATTCTGGGAAGAGGCCTTTAATTGTACCTGGATGACAAATAGAGCATCTTTTTATACCAACATAAGTACTGAAGCGACACGTGCTGGAAGGAAAAGATATATTTCTCCTAAGCTTTGTACTGGAAAAGAGAAGCTTAAAGATATCAAAAATACATATACAGATATTTCTGAGCTGCGAATAACATACAGTGTTTACAAATCTGTCTATACAGTAGCACATGCGCTTCATAATTTAAGCACCTGTATTCCGCATGAAACGCCATTTCCCTCTCTTACGTGTCCAAATCTACTGGATTTTGAGCCATGGCATGTAAGTATTTTGGGTGCTATAACATACATTCTGCAATGTATACATGTACAGTATGTATGTATATTTTTATTCGTATAGTGTCAACCAGGTATGCAGCACTGTCCAGTATTTACGGACATTACACTAGAATTACAATACTGGGAATATAATAATAAAGGTAGAAATAAGTGTATCAAAACATAAATATAACGTTGGGAGAAAGGAGTCCCTGCCCCAAACTGCTTACATTCTAATTGGCATGTGGGGGACTAACAGTAGTAATAGGAGCTAGTTTTAGTGCATTGGTTAGAGTGCATATAAGAGCATATTGCAGCTAACAGCATACTGCAGTTAGTGAGAAGTGGTCGCCCAAGACTAATTAAATGCACTCTTGAACAGTGGAGTTTTCACATAGGTTATGAAGTGAGTGGGAAGGTGCTTGGTGGATAATGAGATGGCATTCAAAAGGTGGGTTGCAGCAAGCAACCAGCATCCCAGGGGCCCGACCGGCTATCAGATGCTGGCAGTTCATCCAGCCTGAAAGTTGGGCCCCCAGGGGGGCCTCCGTGTTCCACAGGGCCTCATCTCTCCTCAGCTGCCTGGCCCTATTTAGCCACCCCCCACCCTGGTGTTCCCAGCCGGCCAATGCTGTAAGTTCGGTGAGACTAGAAGTCAGGCCCAACTTCAGAGTTCATCCGTGGAACCACAGCTCCCCTCCACTGTGGGACACTTCAACACTGGATAAGGAGGAGAGAGACCTGGGCGTGAGGAGGAAACAGACGAGAAGCAGGGTGAGCGAGAGAGAGAGGGGGTGAGAAAGAGATGGGGGAGTGAGAGAGTGGGGAGTGGGAGAGAGAGGGGAATGAGATAGTTAAAAGAGAGAGGTGGAGTGTAAGAGAAAGAGAAGGGGGGCCTTGCTGGGCCACTGACAGTTTCAGGT
Organism: Ascaphus truei; assembly: GCF_040206685.1. NCBI lineage: Eukaryota > Metazoa > Chordata > Amphibia > Anura > Ascaphidae > Ascaphus > Ascaphus truei. The sequence continues at coordinate 38,511,621 of NC_134496.1, forward strand.
GAAGACTCTATTTCTGGGCCCCAGGAAAGCTGTCGGTAGCCCTAGTTGCTGCAAGTGAGAAGGGTTGTAGGTGTGAGAGAGTGTTAGTGATGTGTAGTAGAGAGCAGACAGAACTAAATAGTGCATAGTGATTGACCAGGGGTATAGAGCGAGATATAAAGAGGGGTAAAGACGTGGAGAACCTTGAAGGAGTGAAAACATTTTGTGTAGTGAATGCAGAATTTAATAAAGGAACCAGCAGAGAGTTTTCAGGATGAGACAGGTAGATACTGCTCGAGAACAGAGTGAGGGTATCCTCACAGTAGCATTTTAAATATATGGTAGGGTAGAAAGTTGCGGGGCAAGGATCCCAGTCTGGAGAACGTTGCTATAGTCCAGGCAGGAGAGAATGAGGGCATGTATTAACATTTTAGTACTAGAGAAATAGTGGAAAGGTTGTATTTTAGCAATGTTATTCACAATGAAGCTTCAAGATTTAGCAGTAGCATTAAGGTGAAAGGAGAACAAAAGAGAGAATTCAAATATGATGCTAAAATAACAGGCTTGGGGAACTGGATGGATTGTAGTATTAGTGAAGAGAAATGTGGGCAGGTCCCAGAATCCAGACTCCAGGTACACCAACAGATAGATCAATGGAGGATGAAGAGTAGTTTTCAGGATATATACTACAGGAACAATGAGAGAGGGAGGCAGAAAGAGAGGGCTTTGTCCTAAAGACAAAGGGAGGGGATAGTGTGAAGTTTAAGTGGGTGGCCAACTGTATCAAAAGCAACAGGCCTGTCAAGTAGAATGAGAAGGGAGAAATGTTCTTGGTATTTACCAATGTGGAGATCTTTTGCTACATTAGTAAGTGGTGTTTCAGTAGAGGGAGTTTTGTGAACATCTGATGTGACAGGGGTTTAGAAGAGCATAGGAGCTGAGAAAAGAAAGCATGCAGGAAGATGCAAGCCCTTCTAGATGTTTAGAGCTGAAAGGCAGAAGAGAGACAGGGTGTTAATTAAATGGGTTAGTCAGGTCAAGGTGTTGTTTTTGAGACTAGATCTAACAGCAGCATGTTTAAAGGGTAAGGAAAGATACGAGAGATGAGAATGGAGAATGTAAATTAGTGCAGGCATCATAGTGGTGGTGAGAGGTCGGGGGAGATGAGAAGAAATGGGAATTAGCTGGCAGATTGTAGAGGAAAAATAGAAGAGCAACTGAGACACTTCCTTCTCTGTTACATGGAATAAAGCATTCATAGTAGACAAAGAGGTATTCAGGACAATAGGTGTACTTTCTGGTCAGATTGTCCACTTTGTCTTTGAAGTAGTTGGAGGGGAGATGGAAGGTGAGAGACAGTTAAGAGAAGGTTTAAGAAACACACAAAAAAAAGGCACAGCGGTTTGGACCTGGGAGTGTTGATAAGTGTAGAGAAATAACTTTGCTTGGCTAGAAATAGTGCTGAGTTCTAACAGAACAGAAGGAATTTGTAGTGAACGAAATCCAAGAGAGTGAGACTTCCTCCATAAACGCTTAGAGGAGCGAGAAGAAGCATACAAAGTGTAAGCCAGAGTTGAGGGTTAGAGCAGTGACAAGTGGGGTAACTACATTTCTTGGGCACCCCTCCACACACACAAAACTCTACACACGCAAAAAGCTACACACACACAAAACTCCACAGACTCAAAACTATACACATGCACACAAATCTCTACACACACACGCACGCACGCACGCACACACAAACAATCACACCACACAATCACAGACACTTCTCCCCCCCCCCCAAAAAAAAATTGTACTGGGGTTGATAGGGCTACTATGATCCACCTGTGCTGTTGTTCAGCCATGCAGGGGTGGATAAATAGGCAGTAAGAAGAGGAATTGCCTGTGTGCAGTGATGGCCTTCCCCTCATCAAGCAGAGAGCAGCAGCAGCAGCATTTGGCCTCCGCTGAGCCCAATCTCCAGCTCCGGCCAGCAGGGCCCCCCTGTGCTATTAGCACCCCCCTCACATGGCAGGGTTTAGCGGCACTGTGGTCGCACTGCTGTCAGTGAGAGTGCCGTAAAAGAAGTAGAGCGTGCTGGTCTGGGCAGTTGCAAAGGATACAGTTATAGGTGGTGATGAGATTGTCAGGGGAGCATAGAAAAGAGAGTTTACAGTTCAGGGAGGACTCCAGATCATGAAGTCTCTGGAATAGTCAGGGGAGACAGGCAACATAGCAGAAAATGAGTTGGAGACACCAAAGAAGATTAGGTCAGGGTCTGAGATAGAAAAAGGGGAGATAGAGAAGTCAGAAAGAGAATATTTTTGAGGTAAGACAAGATCTAAGTAGTGGCTGCCAATATGGGTGCTGGAAGCAGTCAATGGGTCAAAGCCAAAAAAGGAAGCAAGGGTGAGAAAATGGGAAGTCGGTAATATGACAAATAAAATTCCCAAAGAGGAGTCCTCAATATGACAAATAAAGTTCCCAAAGAGGAGTCCTCAATATAACAAATAAAGTTCCCAAAGAGGAGGGTTGGAGAGTCATATGAGAGGAAGGACAGCCTGGATTACAAGTCAACAAGTAAATGTAGAAGTAGTAGACGAAGGAATACGATACTGTAGATGACAGCAATACATAAGATGAGTGGAGAAAGAGGCTGATAACATAATGATAAGAAGGACAGAGACAGGGAACAGATGATACCTTAAAAACCACAGTATGGGGAGAGAAGAAATCCCACTCCTCCACCACGACCATGCAGGTGGGAAGTATGAGAGAAGGAAAGGCCACCGTAGGAGAGTGCAGCTTCTGTACAGAGTCTGAATCAGAAAGCCAAGTTTCCCTTAGAGCAATGAGATTTAAAAGAGCAGGAGAGGAAGAGGTCATGCAAAATTAGGACATTCTAAGAGAGGGCGTGAGCATACCAGAGGGCACCTGAGAAAACAGAAAAGGATTGTGAGAGATAGGAAGAAATTATGAGGTTATGAAGGTTACGGTTCTGAGCAGAGATAGAAGATAAGAGAGGATGAGAACAAGTTCAGTAGGAATAGGAAAGGGTCCGGGTTAGGAGAAATATCTTGAGCTGCCAGTAGTAGGAGTTTCGACTTGGAGTGTATCTTGTGTTAAGGAATAGAAGGGGAGAGGGTTAAAGTAAGGAGTCTAGGAAGGTGAAAAGTTAATTGGTGGAGAAGTTAAGAGTGAGAGTTTCAGGGCAGATAGGACGATGAGAGCTTAATCAGCAGAGAAGATGTGTCTATAAAGAGAGTAACAGGGGAGACATAGTAACAGAATAGGTAGAAAGTAGAGATGGGTCAATTTTTTGGGCGAATTTGGATCCGCAGCGGACTGGCCGGTTCCTTTGGTCTGCGGACTTCAGTGGATAAATCTGAAAAAGGGCGATTAGCGTTTTGCGGATTTAAAAATTATTATTATTACCAATACACTCCGCGGATTCCGTAACCCGTTCTGAAGAATCCGCCAATAGATTGCTGAATCCGCAGATTGGATTCTACAAATCCATCCACAGGTTGTATCCAATGGGGGATTTTGATGAATCCGCATGGATTGGAATCGCCCAAATACATTTGCGGAGTTTACACCGTGTAACGGATTTTGGGGGTTATAGCAGCGAAAATCCGGGAAACGGATTTGGGCAGATTTGCTCGTCTCTAGTTGAAAGTGATGTATATGTGTGAGGTTGTACAGAAGCATGTGGGAGAAAAGTGAAGGTAATACAGAGTAGGAAGGCAGGTTTGTTAGACCAGGGGAGCGCAAACTTTTCCTGCTGCGCCCCCTTGTCTGGCCTGTTCCGGATTCGCACACCCCCCCCCCTCCTACCTGTCGCCACGTCAGATGACGCTCTGGGGTCACGTGACATCAGCTCACGTGACCCACGGCGTCATTTCACGCCAGTGATGTTACGTTCCATGACCCCGCGTCATCATTTGATGTCGTGTTGCCATGTAGATGCGCCACAGCTTCTGAATATCGGTACGTTTTCCTGTTGCAGGGGCCTCACGCGATCCCCCGGGATCTAATTTAAATGTCTGGGGGAAGAGCGCGGGACGTCTGCAACCGCCCGCGCCCCGCCCAGACAAATCTCCTGCCCCCCCCCCCTGGGGGCCCGCCAGTTTGCACACCGCTGAGTTAGACAATAACTGCGCTGCTTTTGCTTAGGTTGCAAACATTATCATGCATGATTTTCTCTTTATCCAAAATCAAACATACCGTATGTGTAGCACCTCTGCCCCCGGCCAACAGACGAGCGGCCACACCCAAGTGTCCCAGTCTGTCAGGTGTTGTGTTAAAGTGCAGGTGATGCTCAGCGGTTCGTATTACCTTGTTTCTCAGGGTGTTGCATCCAGGCAGGCTGGTGTGCTGAGCAGTTGAAGGAAGAGCGCCAGGAACTTTTCTTACTTTTTTTGTGGAAACAGTTCAACAACATTTGTTCTTTGTAATGCTCTGACAGCATTCCCAAAGAGGCCCAAATCTTCACTTTTATCTGTCACCTTTATGGCAATCCATTTGCATAGCGAATGGCTGCTCCATGCTCCACTGGGACCCGTTGGCAGGGTGCCCTCACGCATGAGGATGCACACCCTTTCTGCCTTGTACAGGGTATACCATACAACAATGACACCGAGTTTGAATCAGGGGAACCTGGTTCAATTCCTGGTGTCATCTCCTTGTGATCTTGGGCAAGTCACTTTATCTCCCTGTGCTTCGGGCACCAAAAAAATACATTGGAAGCTAATCTTGGCAGAGACCACGTGTGTAAAAATCCTGTGTGCTGCGTACCATGTGCTATACTGTAATTGTGACGCGCTTTAAGGCCCAATGGGAGAAAAGCTCTATATGAGATTAAGTTTTAATAATTTATTATTAACATACCTAATAGATCTAGACTGTACAGGACATAACAAATTCACACTATAACATCCTTCTTTTTTAAGCAGCTGCCAAAGTATCATGCTAAATATAGTTATGTCACCACTGATGAAAAGTGACTTAACTTTCTTATGTTTGATATCATTCAAATGAATGCAATAGGGGAAAAAATCTTGTGTATCATAATGTAGTTTTCGAAAGGTTTTTCCAACAACGGTCTTTCAAAATGCCAAAATCAGTTTTTTCTGTGCTGTGTTACAGCTGGCGTACTATTTGAAGAATTCTACATTCACACTCCGCAATAATGAATCTGTGGCGTTTGATGCATTTGGAGATGTTGCAGCATACTATGACATTTTAAACTGGCAGTGGCGTGACAATGATTCAATAGCCTATGTAAATATTGGAAGCTTTAAAACAAAATTGAATGCAGTCTCCGCTGGGTTGACGGTAGACAACTCGTCAATATTTTGGAACACCCCAACATCAATGGTAAATAATATTATTATTATTATTATTTTTTTTAATAAACTGGGTAAACTTTTTGGTTCAAACGTCTGCACAAAAAGTTAGATTTGTGCCTAATCTGAGTTTTTGCAGGACACATCCTCCACAGACAAGAAGGAACCGGCACTCCGAGGTCTTCATACAAATAAAGAGTTGAATCCACATAGATCAACGTTTTGGTCAAATACACAGACCTTTGTCAAGATAAAGTGGTGTGCATACAATGCATCTTATACTGTATATGTAACTAACATGAACTGCTTTATGTGATACAGGTGAAAGGGGCGCAACTAATTACCACCCATGAAAGTGACATCCTCATGTTAGTGGGTGTATCTTAAATCACTACAATAGATAATCAGTGATGATGTTAATCCCCTCTTGTACACTACCTGCACCTGTATCATGTAAAGCAGTTCACTTTAGTTACATACAAGCTTGGCCTCCTGCATACGCACTTACCAGAACGCCCTCCTACTGTCTCTGTACATTCTTCCTACCTACCAATTAGACTGTAAACTCTTCGGAGCCGGGACTCCTCTTGCTTAATGTTACTTTTATGTCTGAAGCACTTATTCCCATGATCTGTTATTTATATTTGTTATCTACATGATTGTCACGTGTATTACTACTGTGAAGCGCTATGTACATTAATGGCACTATATAAAGACATACATATATACATATATAAGGTGCATTGTATGCACACCACTTTATCTTGACAACGGTATTTTGACAGGGTATTTGATCGAAACGTCGATCTGTGGATTAAACTCATTTTTGTATAAAGACCTCTGGAGTGCCGGTTCCGTCTTGTCTGTGGAGGATGTTTCCTGCATTATAGGTCTCCCGGTGTGGGATGATCTCTATGTACCCGAGGCAGTTATATAGATCCAGTGAGCACCTAGCCCCTTTTTTCTAATCTGAGTCTTTGCCATCATTTTTTACAAATCCCAAACTAATTATGTTTCAGCAAAACGAGAACACAAATATATTTTAAAACTAAATCCAAAACACCAGTTGAAGTACCAACCTCTAGTAAATATAGCCTGTAACGTTGAATGTCATTTTATATAAATGTATATCCTCCTAGATTATTTAGTACCAATTCAATTGTCTTTTCTTTAGCTTCCACGTTCTGTGTGCAGTGAGAGTTGCATTCCTGGAACAAGGAAAGGTATTAGACAAGGAGAATCAGTTTGCTGCTTTGACTGCATTGCATGTGCAGATGGAGAGATAACCAATGACACAGGTAAAGTAGAGGTTATTGTCCTGCTATCTATACCTAGTGATTAGTCAAGCCACTCTGTGACTTTGGAGAGTGAGAAAATCCCAAATTCAACTACTAGTGACCTTCTGCGAGTTACTTTTTCTCCTTTTGCCTTAGGCACTTATATTGGGAATGTAGGTTCTTTGGGGTAGAAACAAGAAATGGGCGAACCTGCCAAAATCTTATACGTGGATTTGTGGGAACAATCTGATCCGCACTCAGAAATCCGCAGTGAAATTGGGTCCTCCTAAATCCGTGCGGCTTCTGAATCCGCCATCATAATCCCGTTTGTGCAGATTCTTTGGAATCCGCGGGCGGATGTAATATTAATCAGTTCCGCAGATGTAAAAAAAATTTAAAAAAAAATCGGCATGCATCCATATTGCCACTCCCACTGCCTGCCTGTTTTTTTCTTACACTTGTGATTGTGAGGGAAGGGAGAGGGTATGCGCATAGGCAGCAGGTAGGGCTAGCAGCCACAGACTGTAGGAGACGCCAGTAGAGGTAATGACAGGAAACTTGCGATTGGAGAAATAAACTAAACTTTTATTTAGCCAGAGTTCAGCAACAACAAAAAACACGGCTTTTCCTCAGCCAAAGTTCAGCAGTACAAAGTATAACTGGGCAACAGACCTTAGTCAAAGTTCAGTAGTAGAAACAGAGCAGGACAACCGAGCTCAGGCTCAGCATCCTTATGCAGTCCAGAAAAGCAACACATTGGTCTGCAGGCTGTCTGATTTTAAAGGTTTCAGCCCTGGTGGCTTGTTAGTTAAATTCTGCCTCCTCTAGACAGAATTTAACTATTGGCTGCCCAAACAGTCCTAGGCTTTTGCTAAGAGGGTTAATCCTGCTACACCAACCCACAGCCAAACCCTGCTTAAAAAAATCTGGTCTTAGACTTGAAGATGCCACTTATCTTTATATTCGCCTCCTTCCATAATAAAACAATTTGTGGATTCGGATTCCATCTGGGAAGCTGGCTTTTTGAGGCTGATCCACGGATGAAAGGAACTTGCAAATCCCCTGTGAATTAGCATTTCTGCAGGAATTTCACCCATCTCTAGTACTACCTACTTTACTTAAAAATTCAATGCACTGTACAACAATGAGAACTTAATATACAAACATGTTTTAAAGGACATACAGAATGTATAACTCTGTGTCACATTACCTTGATGGACCTAGGTCTTTTTTCAACCTCATCTACTATGTAGCTATGTAATATACAAACATGTTTTATAGGACAAACAGTATGTATAACTCTGGGTCACATTACCTGTTGTTTTTCAGATGCAAGAGAATGCATGTCTTGCCCATCAGACTTCTGGTCCAATTCTTACAGGAATGAATGTGTACTGAAGGAGGTGGAATTTCTGGCCAGTGATGAGGCCCTGGGGATGACACTGATATTCCTGTCTGTCTTTGGAGCATGCCTGGTCATTGTATTCACTGTTATTTATGTGATGTACAGAGAGACAGCCTTAGTCAAGGCAAATGATCGGGAGTTGAGCTTTCTCATTCAGTTCTCTCTGATTTGCACTTTAATGACTTCAATACTTTTTGTTGGCAAGCCCGAAGAATGGTCTTGCATGGCTCGCCAAACAACCCTTGCCCTGGGGTTTTCCCTTTGCCTCTCCTGTATACTTGGAAAGACAATCGTTTTGATGTTGTCAAAAAGAGCTGCAAAATCAAAGACTGCTGATCAAAGTAGATGGGTTATAATGAAGCCTTTATATCAAAAAATTGTTGGCGTCACTGGCTTGGTTATTGAAGTAGGGATATGTACGGCCTATTTGATAATGATGCCCCCATGGGTTTACAAAAATAAGGAATCCCAAATTTTCAAGATAATTCTTGAGTGTAATGAAGGTTCCATTGAATTCCTGTGCTCGATGTTTGGCTTTGATGTTTTCCTAGCCATATTATGTTTTATAACTGCCTTCGTAGCTCGAAAACTGCCTGACAACTTCAATGAGGCTAAATTTATCACCTTTGGCATGTTCGCCTTCTTCATTGTCTGGATCTCTTTTGTTCCAGCCTACTTAAGCACACGGGGAAAGTTCAAAGTGGCTGTTGAAATTTTTGCTATTCTAGCATCAAGTTTTGGTCTACTCGGTTGCATTTTCGGCCCCAAAAGTTACATCATTCTTCTAAAACCAGAAAGAAACACAGAAGAAATAGTTGGCGGGAGAGCTGCTACTAACGATAAGAGTGCTCCAGGAACATCTGCCTCTATAACTAGTGAAATGAACAATACAACGGTTTCAACAGTTGTACTTGATGGTTAAATCCTTATATTTTCATATTTAGTTAAATTCATAATCCTGTTTATTTACTGGAGTTGTATAAGTAATGGATGCTGCAAGATATTTTTATTATTATTCATTGTTAAAATAATACCACAGTTTTGTATTTAAGGCGTAACTTTGGCGGTCTAGGACATTTGGTCGCAGTCGTTTCGCGGTGACCGGTTGACGGCCGGCGTTTTGCCGCAAGTGACCACGCCGCAGGGTCACAGCTGCTGGCTACTTAGCTGCCAAGGTAAGTCTCTAACCTTAACCCTTTCTCTAAAAAACCCTAACCGTAACCACTAATACTCATGCTACCCCCTACCCTAAAAACCTTAACCCTTTACCCTAAAACTCCTTACCCTAAAAATCGAACTCTTACCCTAAAACCCCTATCCATAACCCCCTACCCTAAAAATCTAACCCCTTACCCTAAAACCCCTATCCATAACCCCCTACCCTAAAAATCCAACCCTAAAACCCCTTACCCTAAAAACCTTTACCCTAAGCCCTTACTGTCATGGGAGACCAGGTTATTTACATCTTTTTACCAGGATCATTCATTGAGCAAAACAAGGTAATTAAATAAATTGTAGTTTATTCGGCATAAATTCACTTTGATACACAAAATACAGACAAAAAGACACACTTACTTTGGGACTGGGGTCGAAAACGAGACTTTCCCAGGTGCAGGAAACTCTATGGGAGAGTTTTACCCTGACCGGGACTTAGCCCGGAATCTCTTGGAGCCCAAATCGGCATAAAATCCCATACGCCATCGCTACGTTCTCTTCTGAGAATTTGGTCCCTCCTGACCGCGAGTTAGTCCAAATCTCATCTTGGCATAAAATCCCAGCCGCGTCCACTATGATCGTTTCTGAGAATTTGGGCGTAAAAGTCGGGACTTAGACTCTGGCAGGCAGGCTTTTCAAGGCTCAAAATTTAAGCCGGTTGCTCTGCTATTCACACAGAAGCAACTTTGAAAAGCCCGTCCGCTCTCTTACTACTGGAGAGAGAGAAACTGATTGGCTCATCGATTCTTATAGCATTTTTAGGTTCAGTCACAGAACTGAGCAGCCAATCAACGCGTGGAAACTTTTCCAAGCAACCAATCAGTGCCAGGTCATCTAGAAAAGCCGGGTCAGTGGGAAATCCGAAATAATCAAGAGACATGTGCAAGCCTGCCACCTCTCTCCCTGGCTATCTCAATGGGCAGGCTCCACAGGTCTGGCAGAGCAAGTGGCATCCCGGAGGACTATCATTGATCTCCAGATCTGGTACTCCGCATTTCCCTGTTGACCAAATGCTTTTCACACCTCTGGGCTTCCTCCTTCTGCTTTGAACTCCAATGTCCTTCAGACTTACCGGCGCCTATGGGTTTGCTCAGGCAGCCTGTTTGGACATTGGTTCAGAATGTAAAAAGCACATTACATTACATTAAAGTATATTTCAACACACTTCTGAGTCTCTGGGTACAGGGGACAGAAGAGGAAAAATATTGTAGTTTTCTTTCAATCTGCCTTATTCCCCACACACTTTCCCTGTGACTCAGTTTGGACTCTCAGAGGCTTCCCTCAACCTTATATACAGTTGGGGTACCCACAAACCCTATACTGGTTGTGGGTCACCATGGCACTTGCCGGGGTACCCCCCTTAACCTAGGGATTACCTCAGCTACAGGAATACATGTTTTATCCCTGTGCCTCATTCTCCTTTCTGTGCTGTGCTGAAGCAGGGTACCCTAGTGGTGAGTCGCGCTTGTGTTTTCAAGGGGAAGTATTTCCAGGACGATGTGCCTACATGTATCCGAGAATCAGGCATGATTCCTGGGTCCATTTATGAGGGAACCGACAACTCCGGACCCCAACCTCCTAGGCACATTCTGGCAACGGTTCCTCCACAAAAAAAACCTTGAAACTCATACCCTAGCAATCCCTGCTTGATTGCATGCCCAGAAAGGAATAAGCACAAAAAATACTTTATAACATACAGTACATTGGAATGGTACAATGTTACTGGGCCCAAGAGCTAACCCTCTTGGACCCTTATACACAGATCAGGGGTAACCAAACCAGGCTTGACATTTATTCGAGAGCCTGGTTCCCCCCTCCCATCACATTAGCACTAACCGCTAAAACCCCTAAAGTTAACCCCCTACCCTAACCAGTAAAACCCCTAAAGTTAACCACAAACCCTAACCCGTAAAACCCCTAAAGTTAACCACAAACCCTAACCAGTAAAACCCCTACATTTAAGGTAACGCTGCCTTTGGGTAAAACAGGCTTAATGCTGTGTTATTTCAAGCTAACACGAGGCAGTGCTAACATCACATGGTGCTAAGCCTATGCTAATGGGATCACTAACAGCCGTTGATTTTGCATATATTTAGCTGTGTGGATACCCGTTTAACTCAGGGAAGTGAACGCCCAGATTTTACTGACTTCTGAGGATTTACCCCTAAAGGCTCTTATTTAACATGCTATGTAGCCATTCCCCATACTGGGGAAGATTTTAGTCACATTCAGTTGAATGGAGCTGTACTCTTATCAATCATAGGGATGGGGGTCTATGTCTTATCTGCAAAACCAGTGCAAAATCTCCCCAAAACTAGATGTATTAAAGAATAAACAGAAACAAGTGGGATCTAGTGCCTGTCTATTCTCGTTTTCACTGTGGTGACATTGATACAGAACCCTCTGTCTGTGGTCAAGGGAGTTAAGGGGATCCTAATTTATCTCCCTCTGTCTAAAACACAAAAATGAAACGGTAGAGATATGCGAATGTCGACATTTTTCTCTTAAATGGTGCGTTCTTTCCAAATGTTCCTGAAAGTTCCCATTGCTCAGGATACTGTCAGATTTTTTGAGACCGTCATGAAATTGGCATTTAACGGCATTATATAATGGATCATGTGACCGTGCGTGTTCTCTTTTAAAAACACGTTCGTGGAAATCTTGGCATTTAAAAAAAAAAATTGTTGCTAAAGAATGACACATTTTTGCAAACTTCAGCAAAATAATTCACACACCTCTACTCTTTGGATCAATGACTCACTGTGTCTGCAAATAAAGGCCGTCCTCGGTTATCCAACGGAACCCATTCTGTAAGTAGCGTTGGATAGTGAAACCGCTGTAAAGTGAGTCCCATGTTAATCAGTGGCGGTGAGCGTTGGATAACGCATTCAGGCGTCGGATAGTGCATTCCGGCATCGAAAAACAGCCCATAGGGATGCGTTGGATATGCCATTCGTTGTAAAGTGAAACGTTGGATAGCGAGGACTACCTACATACATTTTATTAGGTAAAATATTAACTTTATCTTGAACGTCTTTGGTTAGATTGAGTGTGTTTATTACTCACGTTTTCTCTGAATATATTTGTTAAAAATCCTATATTCAAATGAACTAATAGAATTATATTTAAAGATGCAACCTATGCGAATCTATTAAAACAAAAGAGAAAACACAGCTTGTGTTGTGGTTGCTTGTGGTACAATGAGTGAATAATAGTGTATGTTGATTTGTCACTAGGGGGTGGGGGTCACGCCTCTCTTTTGCTTTTCCTCGCAAGTACAACACTCATCCTATTGTTCTAGAAATCATGGGGACTGTTTATCAAAGTCTCTTAGCTACAAAATTGGGACAACAATAACTCGATATTTATATAAAAATCCCATTGATTGCAATGTAATTAGTTCGATTCATAAATCAATTGTTTGGTTCTTCTTCCCCCTCTACCAATGTTGTCCCAGTTTGCACCCCAAAAGCCTTGATAAAGTCTCACTTCCTTCGATATATATATATATATATATTTATATATTCATATTCATGAGATCCTTTCTCCAGCCTGGGGAAGCCGCTTTACAACGTATCCAATGGGGCCAGGATGTATGCAGAGTGATGAATCTACATTGACATTTTGTAATCTCCATTTCTTTTCTTTTGTTGTTTTTGGTCATTATGACTCCATAATTAGCCAAATAGCTACACATGGAGGACAGTAAGGGGCCGATTCTATTGAGTCTGAAGCAACCTGTCCTTATTGACTTAAAAGGTTTTTGGGGGGTGGTGATCACAGTGCGATCTGGCTCTTTCATAGTTTACAGAATGTATCTAAGTAACAATTTAAATAACGATCTGACCCTTGATGTATTAATTAAAGAAAGAAGGTTACATATGATATGAAAATAATGTTTCCACATTGGGTTTCATTGCGTGTTTCTAATATATCTTTCTGCTCGGATGCTTTGGCATCAGCTGGTACACGTGTATTGCGTTTTCTATGAACAGAGCAGCTAAATTAATGTTACAACATTGTGGGCCATATTTACTAAACAGTGCTATTCCACCTCCAGCGCTGGACGCCACCTTACAGCCCAGTTACTTGGTGTAATATTGCACTTTATTTGTATGTGAATACGTTGTCTAATTTGAAAGCAAACATGTTTCATGAGTTCATTCATTAATCTGGAGTGTAGTTGCAGTGGAATCATTATTCTGTGCTGATTAGCAGAATAAAAACTCCCGGCAGAATTGAGGATGCTCCTGGAGTTGAAGGCTAACGACTCTTTGATGTATTGCTTTATTTTACACAGATGCTTAAAGCAATCTATGCTGCCGTTGTACTTATTCCAAACCACTGGTAAATACCAGCTAATAGGCATCCTTTTAAAATATCCCAGACCCAGGCTACTGCCACATTTAAAGGTGCAGTTGCTTTTTCTATTTACCTGTCGAAATTACCTTTATTTTCTTCTCTTTCCGCTTATAGACTCTTTTCTGGTGGGTATTCTTAAAAAACTAACTATGACTTTGGAATTGGACTGTATTCTTTTTTTCAATTAAGTATGACAACCTAACAAAGCACTAGTATTTTATTGATATATTTCTTTTTTGTTATTGTGTTTTTCACAGTTAAGCAGTTTATCCTATATTTGCAAAGCTAGTAAACATACCTTAAACAATGAAACCATCATTATAACAGAAGGAGAAATGGTATATGGCTGAGGGCTTTCACAAAGCAATTCCCATGCGAGTGGAACTACACCTTTAACATGGGGTAAATTAGTTATGTATGTATACAGGGCCACATTTTAGTCCAGTTTACTGTCTCTATACATGTATCTCCCAAAAACTAAAACCAGTAAATTAATACAAATTAATAATAATAATTCATGAGAGGGATTTATAATATTTAAAGGCATACAGTACACATGATAAGAAGGAATTTATTTATTTTCATCATTGGATGATGTTTCACTGGGGTTTTTAGTGTGCCTTCCTCTGGATCAATATACTGTATATACAAATATAGGATAAGTATCTGTTGTCTAAATTTAGCATAGGTTGAACTTGATGGACATATGTCTTTTTTGAACCTCATCTACTATGTAACTACAGTATATTGTTTGTCCTGCTTTCTTCACTCAATTTGTAGCCATGTAGATAATCCTTGATTTTAAATTGTAGGCGAATTGGACCAGAGCCTTCCCTAATGTATGTGGTCACTTCTGAGATCCAAGCCATGGGCCCTCATTCAATATCCTGTGGAGCTGCTTTCCCATGCTGGAGAAGATTTGAATCCAAAATGCTTCAATTAAGCTGTTTCCTTCTCCATCAATGGCAAGGGACAACAGCATATTGCATTGTGTCCATAGAATAAAATAGCATCAGGGATCCCTCCAGTAAGTGGCTCGAGTAATGAAAGGGTTTCACATACTGTGTGTATTTCCACCTTTACTCTAAAATTGGATTTTAAAGTAGCAATCCCCTCAAAAGTGCATTTAGAGCTTTTAGCTGATGTGTTAATGTTGCCCTAATAACCAAGTCTAACTATGTTGGCATTTTATGGTTTCTATTGCAATCCCCTGTACCCATTTTATTCAGTTCTTAAGACCTTTTTCTTATGGGCTTGGGAAACCTTCAAAATGTAAATGGCCGAAAGACATCACCAACTGTGCCCAAGAGAATACTGTAGGACTGTCACTTCCACAAGAAACAACATCATCAAAGGAAACATGTTTACTTTTGAGCAGATCATTGGGAATTACGCCTTTAAAACATTTTACATTTATACTAAAAAAAACAGATACAGCAACCTGTGGGATGGCTAGCATGGTTGGATGCCTTTTCTGGCACTAGTTCTAGAAATAAACAAGCTGTATGTGTTAGATTTGAGTAATACGACATTTGATTTTCTATACACTTGATTCTTGTTCTGTGATTTATACGAGGTTACATCATTCTGCAATCTGCTTGACTAATTGGTTTTGTCGAGTTCATGGTAGGGATCACAACAAGAAACTGTTTCCCCTGGAGCACAATAAGATATCTGGTCAAATTAACATATTTGGGAGAAAGGTTGCAAGCATCCTGGGCAAGTTTTAATAGCCATTTTCCTTGTCTTGTTTGTTGTGTTTATATTTTTGACTTATTGCGAATGCTTTTCTAAGCATGTCACAAAAGGGCATCATGAGATTTACTGTAAACACTTCCTCATAGGACTATAGGGTATTAAACTGTTATGCTACAGAGTGTGTGGTATACTTAAGCATGGAATATTCTGTATCTTAAACCAGTTCTGAACTCATGGGTTGGCAGTTATAGTGACACAATGGCCTTTAATATAGTCAAACTCAGAATTATTCTATTTAAATGCTGTTCATTTGATATAGATCTCCCAAATATATATATTCACAGACACCTACTGTATGCCCACTAAAGACTTGTATGATATTTAGGAAAGGTGCCAATTACCCATCTGTGTAACCTACAAACATGCCATGCCTTTAGTATACTTTAGACCTAAGAGGAACGGCCTCGTTAATGTAACAGAACAACCCTTCTCCAGACTTACTATGGTTGTAGTGTGCAATGAGGACAGCAGACCTGCCTTGTACATACAGTGCCCCAGATTATGCCTCTGGACACTAGTTGAGGAGGGATTTAGCATTGGTCATTTTCAAATGTACACAATCATACATTGCATGTCATTATCCGTTGGTGTGGGGAAAGGGTTCTGAACAAGTAAGGCTGCCTAATTAAAGAAAAACAATAACATACATAACCATTCTACAATTAGGTATAGCTCTATCCGTCCCTCAATCTGCAGAACAGATTTGATGGTGGTTGTTTTTGTACTTGGGCTCTTTGAGTCAAGGCAAATTAATGGGGAACTCACAAACGTGCACTAAAGCACTTCACTAAATCCCGACGTTTGTTCCAAGTGTAAAATAAAACTTGTGATGAAACTTAAAAATGGGCACTGCATTGTTAGAGCTCAACAGTGATCACTGCAGCTTTGGAGTCTGCAGAATCTATGGTGTGTGTGCAGAAGTGTTTAAAAGACAGGCAGGCACACACACTCTCTTCTACATTCAAGGAACTAAAGAAAATGTATTTTCTTCCACCAAAATAAAAAATAAATCTGCAGTTACAGGCAGTTTGTCATAATCAGCTAAGTGAAAAAAACAATGCAACAGAGTTTCCCAATTGAGGTACCCCATAGAACTCTACTCACAGATTTTTTTTAGCGCAGTCTCTAACACTTATTAGAGAGCAGAGAACAATACAATGTTTCAGGTTCCATATGGACCTTGGAAAAGGTCCATACTCTACTTTTGCCATCCTGATGCTTGACTAAGCTTGTATTTCTGCGATTCTGTTACAGTTCCCCAGTAGAAGAGCGGAAACACAGGGGTACAGATAGGGTTGGCTGGCCACTAAAATAGAAGAGAATAACATTTTTACAACAAGTTCTCTCCAATAACTATATATCAGAATGCTTAGCATAATCTCTATTTAGCTCACACATAAATCAGCGCGCAGTCTGCCTCTATCACGCACACCAAAAGAAAAATTATTTTGGTCACTTAAAGGAGCAATTCATCCTGTTTAAAATGTCATCATTTTTTGAACACAGGTTTGAAGCAGCGGGTCTCTGGAGCTGAACCCCATTAATTTCAGCTCTGGGGACCCCCTGCTTCAAGCTAATGTAAAAAAATAAACTAAAAAACGCTTGGACTGCCGCTTGAATCTGCCACAGTGCGTATATATGCTTCCCCTAAGTGTTATTACCTAGGCCCGGGGGGGGGGGGCAAACTTTTCCCTGTGCGCACCCCTGCCTGCTCTCCTCGGCGCCTCGTTCCAACCTCCCCCTCCTCCTCCTCGTCTGTTCGACCCTGGTGTCAAATGGCGCGTGGGGTCATGGGACATCATGACGCCGGGTTACCAAGACAGCGCGTCGCTGGAAGGGAAGGTACGTGTATTATAGAGGCCTCGTGCGCCCCCTTCCCCCAGCATTTAATTTAAATGCCTGGGGGCAGAGCGTGGGACCTCTATAATTGCCGCAACCCCCATAGAAAATCTAGCGCGCCCCCCAGTTTGTGCACCACTGACCTAGGCTATGTCCAGTCTCCTATAACAGTGTTAAACCACACTTTGTGTGCTACAAGTTTGCATCTTTCAGTAATACTATTTTATAAAGGGTCACAACCATTGGTTGAGGTTGCTTAAGAAAAGGTAACTAAAAAAGCATCCGTACTCTGTGTGTAAAAAGGGTAGAAGTACTCTGTAGACACTACTTACATGACACTTCGACCACTGGCACTAACCACACAAAAACTAGTATAGAAAATCAAACTCCTACACTGCAATCATTGCACGGCATTTGTGAAGTTGTGCGTCTCTGTCAGAGTAAGGGTGACCATCGCTCCCTTCCTACCCTGGATTCTAAGAGCAAGGGTTAAGCAAACTACAATGACCACTGGAAATTGGCAGCAACGGGCAGAAGAAAATGGCCCCTGACTACTTCCATGATGGTAAATAGAACCTATAACGTCTCAGTTGAGAAAATGTTTCCTGCTGTGGTCTAATTCCGGTGGAAATTATATAGGATTGGATGTACATTTTTTTTTTTTTTTACTTTATTATCTTCAAAGAGACTTTTTTTAAATTTTTTGGACAAGTGGACCACCTCGGGGCTCTAGGTGGTGGTTTCCTTTACTGAAAGGGCTCATTTTAAAAAATTGATCATGTGGAAATGCACCTCTGGCCTCTAGCAAGATCAGATGTGTATCCATAATCATTGTCCCTGTAGAGGTTCATTGATAAAAAAAAAAAAAACAGCCCCTAGGTGTAAAGACTCCAGAGAGTACAAAGTGTATCGCCTGAACTGTGTGTGCACGCATATGCTTTTTCCATTAAATAACCTAAGGGTGTATCAAATAAGAACTCGGAGGAGATATAGCTATAGAGGAATTAACCCCTTTGTATTGGGATTGGACAATAGTGAGATACATTTCGTTTGTCCGGTCTTAAAGTACTGATTTTATTATTGTGATAATAAATATGATAAATGCTTGTAAGTTTCTCGTTGAGGTTTAGTCAAAGAATGAAAGTGAGAGATTATGTAATCTTCCTAAAAGAAAGTCACATATAATATGGTTCTAGTCTAAAAAAAAAAACTTGAGTCTAATTCTTCATTTACTTCCTGAACATTAGCTCCAGTTTGGTTGAACGTTCCCATAATATTACATGCATTAAAGAAATGCATTAAACAAAATAGCAAAAGTTACTGTACTACACCATATAACAAGGTTATTTGTCGCAATCCATTTTCCTTTGACACCTGCAGGAGATAACAACCTCTTTTTTGATTTATAAAGGGAATAGATAAGTTCATGTATCCTATAGTGTTACCTTTCCTATACTTCTCCAACAGCATCACATTTTTCATCCAATAACCTGATATCTCTCAAGGGATAACAGATACACCTGCCTGGCTCCTGGGAAAATAACAATGCCTTGAAAGAAAAAACAGGTGATCAGACCTGGACAAGAAAACCGACAATACTAATATTTGTAAAGATACCTTAAATTAGTCTCAGTTAGTTTAAAAAAAAATATATAGAAACACTATGCATAGTACTATTGCTAATTATTGAGCTACCATAAAAGAAGAGTTTATACTTTTTGTGCACTAATACATAATGCTATGCCCAGTGATTTGTGTACACCACATGATACAACCCAGCTCAAGGATACATTTAAGTCCTTTCAGTGTAACAGCATTGATGAATTTCTGTCTGTACTTGTAGATTGAGCAGATTTATCTCAGGGTATTGCCAAAATTGGATACGGAGGGTGGCGCTCGTGAACCATCTGAGGGAACGGACGTGTGTTGGAGCTGCTCCGCGGATCACTCCATAACAAAAAAAATTGTATTTATTTTAGCGTAAAACATTATACCAACCTCCCGGGAAACAAGGATAGATGCCTTCCAAGGCCAGGTGAAACACCTCGCAAGAGGTTTCCCATTGTTTCAATAAAAAAGGGGAGAACCCGGGCGCTCCCTTAAAAATATATGTTTAACAGGGGAAATGAAACAAGATGTTTACAACCTTAAAGAAATATATAAGGATCCCCTTGGCTTCGTCGTCTCTTCCTATGGCTCAGACCCCAATAGGATCTATCCAGGATCCTTGTTGGTACAGGGATATGGAAAGAAAGGGGGAGCGCAGGTTGAGGGGTTTTGTTATGGTATATATAACCTCGAACTAATGGTGGTGGGGGTAATAAATAAAAACACACTTACACGGTCTTGTTTAAATGCTGTCACATCAAGGTTTCTTTGTGGTCTT
The DNA here is from genome assembly GCF_040206685.1 of Ascaphus truei. NCBI lineage: Eukaryota > Metazoa > Chordata > Amphibia > Anura > Ascaphidae > Ascaphus > Ascaphus truei. The sequence continues at coordinate 38,531,175 of NC_134496.1, forward strand.
CACTTCTCTGTTCTGCTGGAGTGGCGTTTCTTCTCCTCTGGTCCGGATCGCTTCTTTAATTCACCAGCAACTCGCAATTGGGATGTCCCCCTCAGGACAAACAAATAGATGAACAAATGTTTAGGGAAAATACATATAAGGATGGTAAGTACCAGACTTAGATAGTAAATAAAAGCAGATAAACTGCAGTCACTCACACGGGCAAGTGTGAGTGCAATCTTGAGGGAAGGTATCTTTTCCTTTTCTCTTACATACAGAATCTCAGTGCTCTGGGTCCTTTAGACACTGAGAAAAATGGTGGGGATGAATATCAAATGGATATGGAGGACAAGATAATACTCACACGGCCTCGTGTGAGCAGACCCAGGTAAAGGTATCTTTATATTTTTCTTGGGACTTCAGTGCTAACTTCCAGGTGCATGAAGAGTAGCAAGTAGCCCCTCCCGTGTAGTGGTGTAAACAGGATATAGTCTCGAGTGGAGTTGGCAGCCAATAACTTGATGAAAACTAGAACAATTAAAAAACACTAAATCAAAGAACATGAAAACATAAAAAAGTACAGCCAGTCTTTGGGATAATGTTTGTAGGGCGTGTGGTGCGCAGCTAGCTGAATCCGCGTTTGGGTATAGTGCTGCGCTCCAGTAGTCCTACTCCTCGACGGTGGCTGTGTTGGTCCAAAATGCTTAGAGGTATTAGCAACGTGTTTCGCCCTTTTTGGGCTTCCTCAGGCTTCCCGTTGTTTCAGCAAGGGGGGTTTTATTACCCAGGACCCTGAAGATGGCGGTGCTCCATTCAGAGACTCCCACTTGTCCTAGGACATAGAACCGGAGAAAGGAGAGACAGGCCACAATATATTTAAAGAACTAGAAGTATTCTCTAAAGATATATAAGGGTCATTTTAAGCAGCACTGTACAAAGCAGTAGCCGAACTAAAAATTGACATAGACTCCATAGCGGTGAGAAGCTCGGCCTTGAGCAAAAGGTAGATGAATCACTAACTCTGCAAGCAAATACAGATGACGTAGTTCTGAAACTAGCAGAAGAAATAAGAACCCCGAAAGAAAATATGGAGAACCCCAAAAATAGAGAATGAAGACAACCCCTTAATGTAGAGGGAGAAAGGGGGTGGCCCGGTATTACAGGGGTTGCACCCCATATGGCCATCCCCTGACCTCACCAGAGAGACAAGAGGTTAACTGGACTGCGGTCCAGGGATGAGGTTTGCACCTTGTTGTACCTTGAAAATGTATGTTCCCCTGTTCCCATGTTTCATTATAAGCATGTATTTTAATGTTTTAGAGTGCATTTCTGTATCTCCAGTTCTGGAGGTCGCAGAGAGTTCATATTTGGCCAATATGTGGAGTCACTGTAGGCATTAAAAACTGGCAAAGGTCGACCCACTGAGCCCACCAGAATGGAACTTATTAGTATGTGTAGATATTAAAGTGTATATGTATTTTATTTTGGATCTGTTCTGAAAATGCAGACACCATTTGCTAGGCTAATAGGTCATGGAGGGCAGACGGCTGAGTAGCCTAAGCACGGTGATCAAAAGTTAACTGCCTTGATTGTTACCCAATGTCTAGGGATTAAGTATTAATCAATCAATAAACTCTGTTACCTGAGGGCATGGGTTAGTCTGTTAGTCTGTTAGTCTCCACGTTAGGGAATGGATACAGTTAATTGTTCACCAATAGGCTGTATTCAATGTTAAGAATAGGGTTGCACAGGTATATAAACTGTGTCAACCCTACAGTTTTTAGTTGTGCTTCTGATACCATCTTGAATGTCACTGGTTTGCTGGAGTTGTGCTTCTGATTCCATCTTGAATGGCACTGGACTGCTGGAGAATTGCTAGTGGATACTTCTCCATCCCCCAACCCTAAGTAAGTGTTATCTTCTTGCCTGTTAATTGTACTATATTGATGTGTTCACCTTTTTCAAGGAATAAATTATATTTTATTATATCTAAGCCTCGTTCAGTTCAACCCAGATATTTGGTGTTCATTATATCTTGTCATAAGCTACCGTGACAAGCTCTATAATTAACTGGTGGCAAGCGGCGGGATTGAACTGGACCTGTGTTACAGTATACTGCGGGATACTGTAACATAGTAGGAACTTGATGGTAATTGCAAGTTCCTGGGACTAAAGATATTGAACACACAGTAGTGCAACAGTTAACACAAGTTGTAACACCACCTCACTGCTGCGACTGAACCATGAGCGAGGCTGAAGGCTCATCTAACATGAGGACCCGAGCTCAGCTGAAGGACAAGTGCCGTGAATATGGACTGCTCTATGAGAACCAGGAGGTCGCAGACATGGTTGACGCAATGAATTGGGGAGACAGAGGGACACCAGAGGAGCGGCTGCAGTTTATCACTATGGCAGTGAACAGACCCGCTTATTGTCCCCCTGTCCAACCCAACACAGATGAACTCAAGCTGGACCAGCACAGTCTCACCACCAAGTTCGTGGAAGGCACTGACCAGATTGACAGTTTCTTAAAGAACTTTGAAATGCAGTGCCGGCGGTACAAAGTGCTTCCCCAGCATAGGGTTGCACGTTTGGACCCCTTACTGACCGGCTTGGCTAAGCAGACAATGATGGCGCTTCCAGATGAGTATGCTGATGACTACGAACACCTGAAAGAACTGTTACTGAAGCCTACCGAGGTAAATTCCGGCAGGAAGAGAGGCAGCCCCAGGAGTCCTATGTTACCTACGTGACCCGCATGGCTTTGTACGGGATACGTTGGGTGGAGGGCTATGAGGCACGGACTTACCAACGCCTGCTGGACCTCATCTTTCAGGAGCAGCTCATGCAGCAGTGCCCGCCGGCGGTGAGGGCTTGGGTGTACGACAAGAAGCCCAAGACTTACCAGGAGGCGGCGAGGCTTGCAGATGACTATGTGGCCAGCCGAGCCCTGATGACCGCTAAACCAGTAGCCAAGGCGGCGGTGGCACCGGCCAGAAAGTCTGCCAATACCCCCCAATGGACTCAGAGGCCGCCTGCGGGCAGCAGTCTACCGAAGGCAGGGGAGCTCCGGCACGAGTGCCGGTGCTACAACTGCAACCGCCTTGGTCACATTAGACCAGATTGCCCGGAACCCCTGCGTTCTGGTGGACCCCATCAGGGGCAACGCACCCCAGCTGCAAAGCCGGTAGCCCGCGTGCGGGTAGCTTCCACCACAGACTCCGGACCGGTCATGGAACCAACTCACAGCGAGGCGTCCCATGCCACACCTGTCCCGGTTTCATCGGTGCCCACAGCCAGGAGCGGAGGACATCTCAGCGCGGACCTGCAGCAGATGGACGGCCGGAGCAGACATCTCACTCCGGTTACAGTCGGTGACCGGCAAGCAGTCGGCTTGCTGGATTCAGGAGCTGCAGTGACCCTGGTCCGACCTGATATGGTCCGGCCAGAGGAATTGATCCCAGGCCCTGGGATACAGATCACTGTGGCTGACGGAGAGCCATTCTTGCAAGTGGCCAGAATCTTTTTGGATTGGGGGGAGGGTCAGGGTGTGCGGGAGGTGGGGGTTTTACCCGGTTTGGATGCTGATGTTCTTCTTGACAATGATCTGGGACCGATGACCTGCGCCTATGACCGAGTGCCCAAACCCGCTGCAGTGGCGGCGGTTACCCGGAGCCATACAGCGGCAATGGCGTTGGCGCCAGTCCCCCAGCCTTTGGGACCAACGTTAGCGGAGGGCGCAGAGGAACCCGGGGAGGTAAGCCAGGATCAGTTGCAACCACAGACGGACTTACTGTTTCCCCTCAGCCTTCCCCATTCTCCGGACAATGACATGACTGGGGGGTGGCCAGAATTAGGAGCCCAGTGAGGCAGTGAAGACAGACCCTACCCTGGCCGGCGTGAGACTTCGGGCGTCTGAATCTCAGTCAGGGGAAGGCACTGAGCACTGCATATGGTATAAGGGACTCCGGTATAGAGAAGAAGCGAAACCAGGGATAGAGGAGGGATTGACCGGTAAGTGACAGCTAGTAGTGCCCCAGGGGTACCGACAGCAACTGTTACGGGTAGCTCACTCTATTCCGTTAGCGGGACATCAGGGGGTCAACAGAACGCGAGCCCGGTTATTACAGCATTACTACTGGCCGGGGGCATCTCGAGATGTGGGCAATTACTGCCGCTCTTGTGATGCCTGCCAGCGAGTGGGTAAGGCGGGCGACCGTGTGAAGGCACCCCTGAAACCCTTACTGATAATAGGGGAACCCTTCCAGAAAGTAGCGATGGATCTTGTAGGACCCCTTATGATTTCTAGCAGGCAGAGAAACACTGTGGAGCAGGTGGAGATAGGGGCACAGTTGAGTGCTAGGCAGAAGGGAGAAGCCAGGGACATGCTAGCTAAGTATGGGGCCCTCTTCACTGACATGCCAGGGACCACACATCTCACAAAACACCCAGTGCACACAGGGGATCTGCGGCCTCTGCATAAGCACGCTTATAGAGTGTCAGCAGAGGTCAAGACCAGTATGGAGAGGGAGATAGAGGAGATGCTGACACTAGGGGTTATTACTCTGTCCCAGAGTCCTTGGGCAAGCCCGGTAGTCCTAGTTCCTAAGAAGGACAAGACCACTCGGTTTTGTGTGGACTACCGCTTGCTCAATGCTGGCACGGTGTCAGATGCCTACCCCATGCCCCGCATGGATGAGTTACTGGATGAACTCGCGGGGGCGAAGTATCTGACCACTATGGATTTGAGCAAAGGCTATTGGCAAATCCTGACCCTGGAGGCTAGGGAGAAGTCAGCATTCATCACTCCAAGTGGCCTCTATGAGTTTTTGGTGATGCCATTTGGGATGAAGAATGCCCCGGCTACCTTCCAACGCCTGGTCAATAGGTTACTGGAAGGGATGCAGAGCTATGCCAGCGCTTACTTAGATGACATTGCTGTCTTTAGTAATTCCTGGGACTCCCATTTAGGACATGTAGCTGCAGTGCTAGATAGGATCAGGGAGGCTGTATACACCTTGAGGAAGAGCGGAAGCTCGAAACGCGTTGGTGGGGGCCTTAGGGTTCGTTTTTTCTTGTACCATGCTCTGATCCATTAAACCTTTTATTGGGGACCCACTCTCTAGCAATTGATTTTTGTAGTAGTGCTCCATCTCTCCTTCGTTGTACCTGTGGAAATCTCTGGAGAACCGACAGCACACGCCTGTGAAGGAAAATACCCACTGAAGACCATTCTACATAACAGTGAGTTATTTGCTCTCTTATACACCGCAGTAATCCTAGTCAATAAGGGAGGCTGGACACTAGCAAGTGTGAGTATTCACCAATCAAGAGGTGTTACTCTTCCGGTTTGTTGATGTTTATTGGATTCGGTGTTGTCATTCTATATATGGTCACTTTATAGTGTGGGATACTTCAAGGACACAAATTATAGCAATTATATCGTTATAAGCCTGGCAGCTTTTTGGGTCTGTGTTAGAGCACCATACAGTTTTTTCTGTTCTTGACCCTGGTAGGGTGGACACTACTATCATGGGAATAATAGGATAGGAAGGCAACACATGCGGGAGGCATAGTCACCAGGTGTGGAGGGCGTCATAATGATCTGCGCTCTATCCCGCTCGAAAAGATTCAAATGCAGGATAAAAATATAGCTAAGCGCCTATGGGCGGGAGAGGCGAGTGGTGTGCAGTAACACCATGTTTGATCTCGCTCTTCATGGTGATGTCATAGGTGAGGACGTCATTGATTGCCAAGTTTGCACATCATGTTAACCAGATTAAAGCAAGATACAGTAGTTATGTTGTAATGTTATGAATGTGTTAAGATGTTTAGGATGTTTTTCTTTCTTGGGTCTCAGCGATTTCCCCCCTTCCACAGGTCTATCGATTGGAATAGCAGCATGGCAAGAGGCCATTTTGTTTGTTTGTTTATTTTGTTTATAAAATATTTTACCAGGAAGTGATACATTGAGAGTTACCTCTCGTTTTCAAGTATGTCCCGGGCACATTTTGTGCTCACAGAAGCAGTAGGGGCCGGGCAGGGGGCAGGACTGAGGGGGGAATAGGTGCTGTATTGTAAAAACAGTCCTGTATTATAATTAAAAGATGGGTTACAGCAAATAAACTAATAATAGCCTCTTCTTTATAGTGACCAGAGGATTTTAAGTGGGGCTGAAAGACCCCGACATGGGGAGATATTAAAGGGCTTTAGGTATCTGCACGAGGACCTGACGAGATCATAGGAAAAGACCCCATCTTACAAAGAGGTGGGAAATGAAGCCCCCCAGGAATATTTTGCTAAACCTAAATTTCGGCTGACGGAATCACCTTCAAAACTGGTCCCCATATTTGATAACCTGAATTTTATATCGGGACTCCATACAAAATGTTTGGACCTTTGAAAGCAGAGAGAGATACTAGACCTTGGAAATTTGACCTCCAAGGGCTAGATCTTACATTTTAAGGAACTAATGGGGATCAAATATACATTTCCACTCATGCCCCAAAGTGCGAATGTTTTGGTGCAGAATCTAATTGAAGAAATGGTCGAAATAACAATATCCCGAGATCGATTAATAATTACCGTAAGCAAACCATTCAAGAAAATAATCCCTGCTAGCAGAAAACTAATCGCCCACATCTTAACTGGGGCCTGCAGCTCTGTGGTGGCAATTTGGGGAAATCCCCCAACTCCACCCCAGAAAATATTAGTGCAAAGAGTAGACAAGGTGATGGAGATGGAGAGGTTGGAAGCCTTTCTGAGGCATGCAGGGAGGACCTTCAATAAAAGATGGGACCCTTGGAACCACAGCCTACAGTAACAGGGGACAGAAGACACATAACAGCAAGCTCTCCCCAAATACTGTAGAATTGTGAAAGAAAAAAACTTTTGTTTCTATACCCGATTTTCCTAAAAAATCAATAAAAACTTTAAGTAATAAAAAACAATTGGATTCTGATTTCTCTTGCAGGGCTTATTTAAAAAAATAACAATAACAAGGACTGTTTTTTTTTTTTTTTTACAAAATCTTTAACAAAACAATAAACATCAATCTCCGCAAACGTAATTCATAGTCTAGAAAAATAGCAATATTAATTCTTCATACAGAGATCAGTTTTAGCAAACACAAATAATGTTTAATCGCCGAGGTATCCCGGATTCCCAGTTGACCACATAGTGAGGGCACTAGTCTTTGGAAGAGTCTTTCCATGGTCGAACACTCTGCTAAGGTTTAGGATAGGATGTTCTCACTAGTCCCTTCTCTTTAAGATCCTCGGGCACATGCTAGGCATTTTGTATTCCTGTCTAACCATCATGGTTTAAGTCACTTTGTTGTATTGAAATCTTTCTAGGTTAATGTTTAACTGCTTGGCATTTGCTTTACTGATCAATCGATGGGGTCCACCTCAGTAGTTCAAGTCTCTGGCCTTTCTGCTCTATCCAGTTCCACATGACAGAACCCTGGCTCAGACCCCTGTCCTGTTTCTTTGTGTTCTTCTTACTCTCTGGTTACTTAGCTTTCAGATAGTGCCGCACTTAGCTCCAATTCTCAGCTCACAAAGCAACACCAAAAGTACCTTCCTGTCGGATGCTACAAATCCACCTTACTTAAAAGAAACAGGTATTATACAGTTTTCCTATAGCATAGCCTCTGCCACTAATTATGCCAACTATATAAGTAAATGCCCAAACTTAGCATGTTAACCCTTTATATGCCAAATGCCATACAGTTAAACACACAGTGAAAACATATTCACTACTTACTATATTTAGTAGTATGCTACAAGTGTCCGACAGGGCTTCAAAGAATCAGAATCTTTCGAATTACATGTTGAAAAACGTATAACTCATTTATGATAAAGAGTAACGTCTTAGGACCAACTCTGGTATTCACTGTTAAAAATATGTATATAAAAAGCCAAACTTTTTTTTATAGGACTATCCACAAAACGTTTGTACAGATGTGACTGCATCTTTAAAGTGCCCGGCCCTCATACACCACAAGCCAAACCTACACATGTTTTATCAGCTACATTCAAGCAGTTTTGATCAGCAGGATTCCCCCCCCCCCTCAAATCTATTTAAATACAGCTCATCTGTCAAATAGATACTTTGTGAATGAATATTTGTTAGTAATTAGTCAAACTCACTTTTATCACCTCTGCTTCTCTCTGCATTACTTAAACTTTATAACAAGCTCAAACACAATACAAGCATCATTCACTCATTGTGTTGCAGGTATCACAGAGAGTTAATGGGCCATAGTTTTTTTGGTTGTTTTTTAAATATGGTGAAATGGTTACTTAGATGCATTCATGTTATGGTGTATGTTCTACTTTTCAAATCATTTAATGTTTTTCATGTCTGATACATTGTATGCAGATTTCTTATGATACATGGAGTTAGACACCTCTACAATTAGGGAAACAGGGAACCCATGGAAAGAAATACATACCCTTAATGCAGTTTGTATTTGTGATATAACTGTGCTTCTAGCAGATCATAACAAACTGACACTTAAAAATACCCCAACTAACAGTAGTTATATAGTACACATACAAGATGATGCATTTTGCTGATTTTCTTTTCTTTAAGTTGTTCCTGACATGTTCCATCATGAATATAGATTTCAACGTACAGTAGATATATACATATGGTATACACAGTCCGACTCTCTTTAAATATACGTTTCATCTCCACCTGGTGGTTAAATGAGTCACCTACAGTATGTTAACAATTGACAGTGCTGCTATGTCATATATATTTGAGATAGATCAAAAAATATATTTTATTTTAGCAATAACATTTTATAACAAACAAATGTAGGACATTTTAATATGTAACAAATGGGAAAAAGTTTTTCCTGAAAATTATTCCTTTCATAGCTAAAGTTTTTGAAGTACACCTGATTTTGTCATATTGTAACAGAAAAAACATCCACTTTCCTATAATTTACATGCGATTATTCCCCCTTTCATTTCCTGTAAGACCTGCAAGGAATTAACTAATACTAATATACCACTCACGGAACCAATTGTATCTGTTATTTTAAAGTTCCACTATTGAAATACAAGACACTGTTGAAGAAAATCATTCAAACTATTTCATTTTGATAAAGCAGCCGTTAATGTTTTGGCAGCGAGAGGGTTAATAGTATTTGAATTTTCTACCTTCATGACTGGCTTCAAAAAGCGCAAAAACAATTTCCAGAAAATATAGAATATGCACTGCCTTCTTTAGGGCAGGGGTTGGCAACTCAAGTCCTCAAGGGCCACCAACAGGTCAGGTTTTCAGGATACCCCTGCTTCAGACAAAAACAATGTAAGATCTGTGGAACTGCTGCCCCTTGAAAAAAATCGGAACTCTCCAGTGATGAAAAAATAAAACACGTTTATTGATTACATGTTAAAAATAAAACAATGAAATACACAAACATGACAAAAATCTCCTCCCACGCGTTTGACACCAACTCTGGCGCTTTCTCCTAGGAGGGATTGCTGTTTTAATTGTAATTCTCTCCTTCAAATATACTACCATTGTAATTCTTCATTTAAAATAGTAAAACACTTACATGCATTTAACATGTTTCTTTATTTCACTGATCTAACAATTTTGGGAACTCAGCTTTTAGTCCTCAAATCTCATTATACATGTGCCATCTGTTATTTCATTCATTTCCGCTCTGTTTTACTTATCTTGCGCAATCTTTCTTTCCCTAATATCATTTATCTTGCAATAGTATTTCTGGTATTGAGGTCAATAAAGTAATTAATTATATGCATAGACATACATGCTGAATGAGAGAAAGAGCGTACTCCAAGACAATGCAGTACAATACAATAGAGAAGTCAGATATCATTCTCATTAGTAACCTACCTCTGTGTGCCATTTTATGTTTTTGGGGGACATGGGCAACTACGTTTTTCATTATTTATTACTTCACTTTCACTTCAAAAATTATGTAGTATCTTTTAAAATAACCTCTTTTAGGCCCATATTAATAGAGCTCATTTAAGTCACTCATTAACTGAACTTAACATGTATGTATATCTTTATTTATATAGCGCCATTCATGTACATAGCGCTTCACAGCAGTAATACACGTGATAATCATATAAATAGCAAATAATACAAATAACACGTAATGGGAATAAGTGCTTCAGACATAAAAGTGACATCTAGGAAGAGGAGTCCCTGTCCCGAAGAGCTTACAATCTAATTGGTAGGTAGGAAGAATGTACAGAGACATTAGGAAGATGTTCGGGTAAGTGCGTCTGCAGGGGGCCAAGGTTTATGTAAGAGGTGTATAGTATTGGCCACGGAGCTATTCATATGATTCGTTAAGGAGGCTGAGCCTCTGATTGAGCCACCTGTGCTGAAGCAGGGACTGATTGAGCCACATTGTGCTGAAGCTGGGATATCCTGAAAATCTGACCTGTAGGGGGGGTGTTTGAGGACTAGAGTTGAGCACCCCTGAGTTAGCACAGCAGTCCTCACCGCACCAACGCCGACCGAGTCTCTCAGCTCTCAGGGTTGTTAGGAGTGCAATAAAGGCAGAGGCACAGATGGTGCAGCAAAGACCTCACGGAGATCCAGAGATCCAAAGTGCCACGAGACGGGATCAGCAAACGTCATGTGATGCGAAAGTAGCTGAGGGACATGGTCAGCAATGGCGCAGTGAGGATTGCTGTGCTACCAAAGCCCCCTGTATTACCAAAGCCCCGGTACCACACTAATTATTTTAATCTTTTAAATGTAAGTGTGATGAGTTGGGTTAAACTACCATTTTTTATCAAGTCAATAATGTGCTGTTAACCCCCTGTGTATGGCAAGCAACACATGTACACTGCCCCCTAGCAGGTTCCTCTCCAATGGACATGTGACTATGATAAGCCAATAGAAAGGCTGGTGAAAAAGAAGGGACTAAGAGGGAGAGCAAGCTTTAATAAAGGGGGCAGTCATGACAGTAGGGGCCGATCTGCGCAAGCCTGGAAGAGTGAGGCTCGATCGAGAGCTATCTGTGTGACAGGACCTGCATGTGTCCCACGTGGAGACGGCAGTGGCTGACAGGGTGGAGAATAGCCTAAAGAGCCGGAGAGCCCAGCCGCCGAGACCATTACACAGGAGAGACTACTGACCGAGAGGATCCCCCCCCCCGACGTGTCATAGGATATAGTGGTACCAAATCAAACCTTTGCGAAGAACGGACCTGTTCACACAGTTATAAACACAAGCTCCAACGGTGCAGCGGTACTTCAAATATAGGCCTCACCACCCAGGATTGGGAGGCCTATTAGGTTGGCTATATCAAATACACATACGCTGCGCTTATGTGAACTGTGAAGAGAATCTGTAATGGGACTTGTATGTGGTGATACTATTTCGTAAAGATCACAGGTTATTGTTAACTGTTGATCTCTCCCTCTCCCTCTCCCTCTCCCTCTCCCTCTCCCTCCCCCTCCCCCTCCCTCCCCCAAGTGGTGTGTGGTGTGGTCTTCGACTGAGTCACTGATTGAGCACATGTGCTGAAGCACGGATATCTTGAAAACCTGACCTGTTGGACGCCCTTGAGAACTAGTGGTGCCCACCCTTGTACTAGTGTGTAGGTTCTCGCACCCCAAACATCCTAGTGACATACCAACTACATCACAGGCACTTGCTCTTTTTCTATGGACACCCTCCACTTCCTTTTTTTTCACCACCCAGTTCACGGTCATGTGATTGATTCAAGAACGGTCACATGATCGGAAGTGCTGGATGTCCAGCTCTTGCACGGCAAATGGTCATTCAGGTTCCGAATGGTTCACTCCTACATTTCCTCCAATGCAGAATTGTTGCAGTCTTTTCTTCCTTTCTCTTTCTTATTAGCATTATTAACATCAAAATATTGCTCCTAGTATTATTAATTGTATTTTTCAAGGGTTACCTATTTATGGCCTAACATGAAAATCCCTAGTTTTGCTGGTGAGTTAGTGAAATAGACTTAATCCCTACATTAAACCGCACACAAAGAAAAGTATAGTTTAGGATTAGGCATCTGGAATTCCATTTATTTCACGACAATATCTTTTAAAATAAAACCTAAAAACCTACCCTGTCAGTGAAGCCAAATGCAGCACAGCACAAATCTGTCGTATATATATATATGTAATTGTAGCAGAAAAACCACCTCTGAGAATGTAAAAAAAGATAAATCTTCCAAAAACGGGCACTCCAAAGGTGATTGCAAAATGATCACAATATTTATCGATACAATTATCGACGCATACATACTTAATAACATTTAAAAACACGTATACAGTGCTGAAAAAGAAAGCTCCATAATTCATATAACCGCATATAACATGGTAAATAAATCTATTAGCAGAGTGTAGACTCCAAACGAGAAACCATATGGATCCAGTTTAAATAAAATGCTAGTGGAGCGCGCACGGCCTCTGTATATCCCTGACCTTGTCTCCGACGGCTTCTTGTGACATGTCGCCATGGCAATGCGGAGTCAAATGCCGCGGCGGGGTCAAATAGCAATGCGACGTCACATGACGCTGTGACGTCAGATGACGCCAGAGAAAAGGTAAAGGGTTGTGGGGCTCGAGCAGAGGGGAGAGCAGGCAGAGGGGTGCAGACAAAAAAGTTTTCCGCATCCCTGGTGTAGATGGTGATAAAAGTGCCAGGTATATATATCTACAGTATAGTATACCAGATATATACATCTATCTACCTACAGTATCTATCTATCGTATCTATCTACAGTATCTATCTATCTACCTACAGTATCTATCTACCTACAGTATCTATCTACCTACAGTATCTATCTATAGTATCTATCTATAGTATCTATCTATCTATAGTATCTATCTATCTATCTATCTATAGTATCTATCTATAGTATCTATCTATCTATCTATCTATCTATCTATCTATCTATCTATCTATCTATCTATCTGTCTATCATCTATATACTGTATCTAGATACAGTATATTTTTGTGTGGGAACTATCCAGCTTTTTTTAATGAGTTCTGGCACCTTAGTTAGGAATAAACATGAAACTCAGCATTGTGATTAGGGATTTATTAGCAATTTGTTTGTCTTTCTGTTTTGTATCTATCTTATTGATCTCCATCTATCTGTCTGTTCTGTATCAATCTCTCTCTGTATCTCTGTTATTGATCTCCATCTATCTGTCTGTTCTGTATCTATCTATCTCTGTATCTATCTGTCTGCCTATCTATCGATATAGGTAAAATACATCATACAAACACACATATATTTTAAATGTGAGGTACAGTAGACTTGAAGTCCGACTTCAATAACATCCCAGCTATTGAGCTTCCAAAATCCAGAGGATGTATAAAAAGGATCAGCCTTCTTTTTTTTTTATCACTGTTGATTTAAGTACATTTAATCCCACTCTAGCGTACTCATGATTACAAACCATAGACAGCTCTTCCGCTACCAACATACAAAGCAAAGACACAGTTCATACATAGCGATGGTATAAAAATCCCCAAGATTAAAGCGTCTTAAATGATTATTTTTTTTTGTCGTTTTACGTTAATGCAGAAAAGAAGCAGAGTCACAGCGATTGTATGAATGGCAGGCAGCATTGCTGCACCCCTGAGACCTATACAGTTTACCTGTGGCAGGTAGGGTGATGTTACAAGTGTCTTAAAGAAAAAAGGTTATAGGCCTTGTCTCCTATTAACACCTTCAGCACTAGAGGGGCCTGCAACGCATTGCAGGCCCCTCTAGTGCTGACGGGGTTAAAATCAGCCTACAGAGCTCCAGTTACCTTTCCGTGACCAGCGTAAGGTTGTAAGGGAGGAAGGACCAGCGGAAAAAAACAACTGCACTCTTCTTTGATGACACTGACATAGTGTCAGGTGGTGCTCCCTTGCCAGGCTGACAAGGGAACGATGTTGTCCGCACGTACAGGGGCTGTGGGGGGCAAAATCGCCGACGACAACGCCAAGCTGAGGAAATATTCCGTCGTCTCTCTGGGCAACAAGGCTCCGAAGAGCTTGGTGGAGAACGGGAAGGGCAAGAGGCACAGCGCGGCGGGGCAGGTCCAGCCGAGCGCCAGGAAGACCGCGCTCTTGCACGAGCTGGAATTCAACTGGTACCTGAGAGTCTGTGAGCTGTCCTATGAACACACTGTAGCCTGCAGAACTGGGATGCCATACAGGTAATGCCAACTTTGCCTATTAACCTTATTATAAAAGCTATATATTTATGTAACGTGACTATATGTATTCACTTATTTACTTTTGTCTGTTTACATACGTAGATATTAAACGTCTATACTTTTTGTTTTTGCCATGTGTTTTAACTTTTTATGATGTCTACAGATACCCTTTCCTATAATTTAATATGCTGTAGCCCCCTATAGATGCCTGCTATACTTGTATACTTTTCAAGCGTTTCATACCCCAAAATGTGTTTTTTTGTGAAAAAATTAGTGTTTTTAATTTGACTAGCTTCTGTGTCATTCTAATCTTCTTTGATGCATAGTGTCAGTTTCCTTTCCCTGTCAGAATACCGATGGCAGCCTAATTTAGTCGACACCAAACAACAAAGAGTGGGGATTAACATTGTAAACTGGTGTGTCTACATGTACCAACAGTCTCATCATGAAAATATTAGGTAAAGGTTGCAAAAACTCCCCAAAGTACACAGCTGCTAGAGAAAGATTACAAGTTTAAAAAAAATATTAAAACATACTCATACTTGTCTGACTTATTTTAGGTGTCAGTTAGCTACCTGTGATCTATTAAACATGCCACCCCCATTACCTCCCATTACCTCCCTTTGGACAGGAGGAGCTACTTCCCCTGTCAGTAATAATCCTGATACTCTTTAACAACAACAACGTTTGCTTTTCAACAAGATAACTGGCATACAATATCATTTTATGATATCCCATAAAGCTATTCATGAATATACTTTAATGATTTGCAGATTGCAACTTTTCATACTATTTAGTTACCTTTTTCAGTTTTTTGGCACCATTTTTATTTTCTGGAAGCTGTCAACATTAACATTTTGCAACATAAATTACTGTCTGCCAGAGTGCACATTTTCTGTACTTTGTGCAAAATTTGTAGTAAAATAACATGCCCCCCGAAATGGTGATGTAATATCTACTTAGAATACCGTACAAATGCATTGTGAAAAGGCACTGCAATGATTTGATCGAACCCTGAAATATAAAGCACAGATGCTCAGCATAAAATAATGCACAACAATGATAAGCCAGGATATGTATGAAAATGACCTTTAACCTGCAGAAAAGAATGATCTTTACAATTAACCACAAAAAAAAAAAAAATCATTGTCACTATACATGAGGTTACTGTGGCAGGGAAAGTCTAAACAGAGCATGACACTTGTCACTCACTTCATACCCTGGAGCCTGTGCTGCTAGTACAGCATTCTCTGCCTTCTGTATGGTCTAACCCTGGGAGTAACCCAATAACCTCTTCATTACTAGAGGGGTCTGCTTTTTATTATTGGCCCTTTTGCCTCTAAATAAATTAATATAGTTTGACTTGCTTTCCAGCTGACAGTAAGCCAGTTTTGTACGATGCATTGGGAAATCTTTGCGGCAGTGCAGCAGTTAATAGGATATAATTGTAGTTTCTTAAGGCTGCGCTTAAAGTGCCTGCGCCGGCGACGTTGCGGCAAAACAAATGTATTGCCGCCATCGCGTGCGCTTATAGTAGAAGTGACGCGACGGACCGACGGCTTGGTCGCGATCGCTGGAAGTCATCTCAATTTGATTTTTCCAGCGACCGCAGCGTGACATCACCGTCGCGTCGCTATCGCCGGCACTATAAGCGCAGTCTAAAGCAAATGTAAAAGCTGCAACATGTGATGGAGGGGGAAGGGAGGGGAGTGTCCCACTGGGTTTTTGGGGGAGAGTAAATATTTAATGCTGCATATTATTATGTAAAAATGACCATGCTGGAGTATAAAGTGATTCAGAGGCCAGCTGCATATTCACCGGAGAATATACAGTATTTCTGCCCCTTAATATCTTCTGCTTAGAGACAGAGGGTGGGATTCACTAAGCCACCACGTGGGAGTATCTATCGCACACTCACCTGGCGTTAACGCGAATGGCAGTGAACTCCGGATGGCGGTGTAATACCCGGCCAAACATGCAAAACAAAGAGATTGAGCTCTCTAAATATTACAGCAGCTGTGCATACTGCTCACCTACAAACAATCCTAAGCATCACGTGTAAAGAAAGACTTTCCTTTGTGTTATCCCTGTGTGTGCTGTTGGAAACAAGGGCAGGTATATGACAGAGGACTGTAGGTTATTGCTTCTGAAAGTAATGAAAACACGCTTTATAATGACACTGATACTCATGTCATTATTATACAATGCGGTGTGTTTATTTACACAGAGGATAAAGATGTTCTCTTCCTAACTGCTGATTAAAAATACCACTTGTGAGCACATCCAAATCTCAGACAGAGATGCTTTTCACTGTTATCTCTTAGGATACAATGCTACCACTTCAGCCAGGGATTCTGGGAAATGACATGAAATAAATTTGTTCAAAAAAAGGTTGGACATCTTTTTAGAAAGGAAAGGTATACAGGCATATACCAAATAAGTAAACATGGGAAGAATGTTGATCTAGGGATTGATCCAATTGCCAATTCTTGGATCAATAAGTAAGTATAGATATAGGATAAAGTATCTGTTGTCTAAATTTAGCATACAGTAGGTTGAACTTGATAGACGTATGTCTTTTTCAACCTCATCTACTATGTAACTATGTAACATGCAAATGAGCTCAGAGTCACATATTACTTCTCATCCATTTGAACATGGACCCCTATAAGCATATGCCTGCCGTATTCAGGGCTGCCAACAGAAATATTGGGGCCCAGGACAAATTCAAGCTGCATTCCCCCCCCCCCCCCACCCACCGCACTGGGGGTCCCTGAGGTCTGGAGAATGAGATAGGGGATTGGAGGGGGTAGTTATGGACATGGAGGAAGGGGGAAGAGAGAGGGGGGGAAGATGGAGGAAGAGAAAGAGGAGGGGGGAAGAAAGTGGGGGAGAGAGGGGGGAGAGAGACAGGGAGGGAGGAGAGACAGAAAGTTGGAAAGAGGGGAAATAGAATGAGAGTGGGGGGGGGAGTGGGGGAGAGAGATAGAGGGAGAGCGAGAGAGATAGAGGAAAGAGAGTTGGGAATAGAGAAAGGGAAGACACAGGAGGTACAGACAAGACCTTCCCTAGCTTCTGCCCTGCAGGATTGAAGGGGCCTGTTAGAAGCCTGTGCAGGGGGCCTGCAGAGCTGCCTGCTGGAAGTTGCCCACAGAGGTGCCTATCAAGGGAACCTCCCTTCCACCGGCCTACAGCATGCTGCCTAAGGCCGTGATTATACCCAAAAACGTGTGCGGCGTCGATGCCAAAACAAAAAGCAAAAATCCTATGGAACTGCTCATACTGCTGCGACCGTGCGGCAAAGCGGACGGCTGGGGAAGAGACAGAGGATTTAGTTTTTTTTCTTGCGACGGTCGTGTCACGAGAGCGGTTCAGCCAATGAGGGCAGTACTTGTTATTTACACTTATTCATAGTTAGATAAATTCAAATTTAAGTGAATAAAAGGCATACAACATTACACTTATGTGTATGCCCCCCAACACTGCTTCATTTTACCTTTAACTGTGTTCAGTAAAAAAAAAAATCAGTATGAGGAGACCTGCTTCCACTAATCTGCAATGTATGTTAATCATCTGCTTCCTGGGGATTTAGTAAAGCCAAGCATTTTGTTTTTAGCATACTCAGAGAGCAGCAAGCAATCCCAGGCAGTAAGTGGAACATGTGAAACATTCGGGAACAGATTTTACAAATTGACCCAGACCTTTGCAAAAGATCATTTGGAATAACCTGAATGTACAATTGCACAAAGTTGGAGACCAATTCCATGTATTGTTATCAGTAAGCTACATCACTTACCCATGCCTTGATTCCCAGGGCGGGAGGAGTCTCCCCATATTCCCATAACCCAAATAAAACACTGCAATGCCACGACTTGGAAGAAAACTGGTTCTAAGCTTTATTTCTATAGTACACAATCTAAGCAAATGATAGGGTGTTCGGTGTCCTGCACACTGTTTAGTGGTAGAGCCAGGCAGCTTAACTTGTGCACCTTTTATTCACAACAAGTCCTTCCTTTCTTCTGTAAGCTTCTATTGAGCAATAACAGCAACATGCAAAAAAAGGGGGGGGGGGGAGGGACCGTACTAGGTACAATTACTCAGGGAAAGGTAAAAGATAATAATAGCATGTTCTTGTATAGCACTGCTAGTTTTACGTAGCGCTTTACAGAGACATTTTGCAGGCACAGGTCCCTGACCTATGGAGCTTACAATCTATGTTGTTGGTGCCTGAGGCACAGTGACTTGCCCAATTGACTTTTGCCCATAAAGTGACTTGCCCTAGGTCACAATGAGCCGACACCGGGAATTGAACGAGGCTCCCCTGCCAGTCAGTGTCCTTACTCATTGAGTCACTCTTTACCTGGAGATGATGGGAGACATAACAGTTCCTGAAGGCTGCTGGTTGAAAGAGGATGGGGATATGACCTGACATGCAGGAAGAGGGGCAGTGAGAAACCAACAGCCGGGGGGGTCCTGGATCATACCACTCAGCCAGTTATTAGGCAAAACAGGCTGAGAGCAAGGAGAGGTAACATTATTGCAATGTTACACTGAGAAGTGACAGGAATAACAAGACAGGGGAAATGCACAACTGGTTCCAGGACATAGGGTGCTCAGCAAAGTCGCTGCGTTGACAAATACCATAAAGCCCGGGCAATAGCCACAGCTTGTTCCTCTATTTGCCAAAAGCTGCCCAAGCCACTTGGTCCAAATACAGACACACAAACTGGAAAGGCAATCTCATACGGGCCGCCCAAGCCGGTTATGACACAGCCTCCCCCTATTACAAACTATTGGAGGTACACTACACCTTCACACAAGGAGCCAACTCTGACAGGGTCCCAACCCCACATAACCCCTTCCCGTATAGCTGCAACAAGATAAACGCCATCACTCACTCAACTCAACAACCACAGCCCCCCCAAAATGCATTGACTATTAACATGGAGGGAGTGTGAGGCTTTCACCACCGATCAGGATCCAAAAAGGTAGGACCACCCTTAAGAACCACCTTAAATAAACTTTTATCTCACCCCCCTGCCACACACATGCACGCACAAACATGCACTAGTCTCACTAAATTCATGAGAAATGTACTTTAGGTCTAAGACAGGCCTGCACAACTCCAGTCCTCGAGGGCCGCAAACAGGCCAGGTTTTCAGAATATCCCTAATTCAGCACAACTGGCTCAATTAGTGGCTCAGTATGACTGAGCCACTAATTGATCCAGCTGTACTGAAGTAGGGATATCCTGAAAACCTGGCCTGTTTGCGGCCCTCGAGGACTGGAGTTGTGCAGGCCTGGCCTAAGACAATCCATTAAGCCACTAGGCTTGCTAACTGCAAAGCTTCTAGGAAAATTGGAATATTTCAAATAAATCCTTTTCTAGGAAAATGTTTGGTCCTGAAAACCTAATCCCAGCACACGAATCAATCCAATCTATTCAACAGGAAACAATTAAAATCTATAATATTTTAAATTAATTACGAGGTTTCAACCATGCTCAAATGAATGCTCTCTAAATACAAATGTGTGTTATCAAACCACCTGCCGTCATTGGAAACTAAGAAATGTACAAGTTCTCAATGGATTATAGTTGGCACCAAATAAAGTAGTCAAAATGTACCTGCCAGATTTGGATCAATGAGAACACATTTATAAAAGAATAATAATCTTCTCAATGGAGTGCTATTAGTTTAGGCCTTCATCATTATTCCTTTGACTGTGAAGGATTTTAGGATTGTTTCCATAAATCAAAAACTAATCATCTGGTAATGTATCCAGCGCTGCTGATGAGGACCTTGAAAATCAGAAAAATAATTAAACCGTCAGCTGAATTAGCAAGGGAAAAGGCCTCCGATCTCGGTAGGACATGTGACAAGAAAACATAGGACTTCATTTGATATCTGCTGACAATAAATATTTGAAATATGAAGGTCGCATCATTAATAGTGAAATTGGTGTTGTGTAGCACATTAATATATATATATATAAAGGAAAAAAGGGACAGGCACTCCTATATGCAAAAATAGTGACGTTTATTGACTCAACGTTTCGGGCCAAACTGGGACCTTTCTCAATATATATATGGTATACAATGACCCCTTCCCCCAATATATACAATAGCCCCTTCCCTAATACATACAATTACTCCCTCCCCAATAAAGATATATATATATATATATATATATATAAAATGACCCCCACCCTTAGCCTCCTTGTTGTGGAGACTGCAGGACTGGAGAGGCCTCTGGTCAGGTGCGCTGCAACGCCGATCCCGCTGGCTGCAGGCAGCTGCGACTTTCGGATGGGCCCCAACTTCCGATGCGCTTGGGTGGCACTGATACGCAGCTCAACTTCTCAACTAGGCCAGAGCGGCCACAGAGCAGGAGAGTCTGGGTCGGCAGAGGGTGTTTCCCAGTGACGCAGCTGTCCCGGCTCTTTCCCCCACTGTCCTAGGCCTTGCCAGACAGCAGTGTGGCACAGCAAGCAAATTTACATGCACAGCACCTCGATGGCATGGGGGACAGAGGCCCCCTAACATTGCGGGCGCCTAGGCACATGCCTACTGTGCCTTATAGGTAATCCGTACCAGGGTACAAAACGTCATCCGGTGCGGCTTCTTAGTGGCCTGTGTGTCCTGGACCTTTAAACTCTGCAGAGATACCGGCACCCGCTATGGACATACGTATCTCTTCAAGCAGGGGGCCCCGAAGCTGAAATTAATGGGGTTTAACTACGGGGACCCCCTGCTTCAAACTGCAATAAATGGGGGGAAATTATTCGAATGAGGGGGGTTAACCCCTTAATTACTATAGCGGTTACTAAGCACAAAGGTGATTAAGGGATTAGGGGCCATTATATTGTATTTTTTATTATTGTGTTCCTGCCAACGGAGAACATGGACGTGGAGCTGGTGATGAGGATGCCCTTCATCCTGGCAGGGGTAAGTAGAAATTTTATTTACTTTATGCTGCTGTATATTGTTTTATTTTGAATGGGCAAATGCACTATTATCCATATCTGGATAATAGTAATTTTACCCATCACTGTACATTATGTGTTGGGGGGGGTTGTTGGGGGTAGAGGAGGTGGGTATTAGGGTTGTTGTTTTTTCCCATGTTTATTGGAAATAGAGGGATTGGGTGAAGGGGGTAGTTGCCCCAAGGTTGTGTGTTTAGACCTAATGGGTGGGTATTGGGACTGATTAACCCCTTCATTACCATAGCGGTTTCCACCGCTATGGTAGTGAAGGGGTTAACTCCTCCTGCAACCTTCCCAGCAGGCCTAACCACCCACCCTGGGGCTACTAACCCCTTCATCCATTCCCTCCGCCCCCAATAAACAGGCTATTGAAGTTGAACCCCTTAATTGCCTTAGCGGCTAACCGCTAAGCTAATGAAGCTGTTTTAATTAAAATTTTAATACTAGTGTACGTGAGCAGAACCGCATTGATTTCAGGTCCGGGGACCCCCTGCTTACCAAGATACAGGCCCCGTTATGGGGTGCCAGTATCCCCATGCAAAGTTTAAATGTCCCGGTCATGTGACCAGGACATTTAAATGCATAGGAGATACCGGCACCCCATATCTGGACCTGTATCTCGGGAACCAGGGGATCCCGGACATGAAATCAACATGGTTCTGCTCTGGAGACCACCTTCTCATGTACACTAGTATTACATTTTTTATTAAAACACTGCGATCGCTGGCGAGATATGCGCAGGGAGAGGCGGCTCTCTCTGTACAGCTCTGCAGCCAGATTGCACGGGGAGAACTTTGAGAGAGGCTGAGATTAGTTTTTCTACTTCGCCGAGCAGTTTCGGCAGTTTCTCGCCACATGGTTTGAGAGGTGTTCAGATTCTTTCTGAATACCGTGATAACTCAAGTGACAAACCGTTCGGCGAGAGCATTCCAAACCTTGCGATGTAGCATCGAACTCATCGAGGCTACTAGAATAGGCCGCTTTGTGTTTGCACAAATAAAATTACCACTGACAAAGGGACAGCATGTTTTTCCATATGCCATGACATGTGCCCTTGTAATCGTTATCTGCCCTTTACTTGCTTGCTTGAGTCAGCGCCTTAAATAAACTGTATGAGAACACATATTTGGACTGTGTCCCATCAAAATGTTTTGCTTTACCTAAATATAAGGACGTGGGAAAACGAGCATGTTCCTTGAGCCAAAACCTTATCCTCATTGTCAAAACTAGACCAGGGATCATCTTAACATAGAAAATAAGTTGCAAGTGGCTGGGGTCCACCCCATAATAGCATCAATAAAAATGAACTAGTGACAACCAATTCCACTGGGAGATAAAGGTTTCTGGATATTCCCAAGATATCTATTATGCAGCCGATTGCATCCCTACAGTTACATCTGGTAAGGGAAATCAAAAAGCAACAGGCTGCTCTTCCTTGAAAACACAGAGATGTATGGACTATAGTTAGATACACAGGGTAGGAAATCCATACAAGAAGGTCTTGAGCTGTATTCGCCCTTGAAATATGCATCTTTACAAGCCTACCTACAATGATATCCCAAATCCTAAGATTGGGGGACAGAAGAGCAATGACACCTCTACAAAGGTTAAACGAGCAAACGCAGCCCTCAAAGCCTGTCTTCCATGCCAATTCTGGGGCATGAGACTTAATGCAAACATGGAGCAGAAGTGCTTGGAAAGGTTCATGAGTGTCCACGGACTATCACTAAAGGATACAGTCAAGGCTGAAACTGGAATGATGTACAGGTAGCTGTTTCCACCTTTTATTTCAACTGTATATTGTGGTAATAGATATACATATGTGTACAGTAAACAGGTCTATTCCATGGACAGCTACTTAGAAAAATATTAAGAAAAAAAACAATGCTTCCTTTGACTCTTGTAAATAGAGGGCACGAGAAAAAATATGCGTGCTGTATGTTTCCAATCCGTTATAACGTTTGGAAAATATTCTATTTCTATATTTATTTTTATGAAGAAGTGCACCCAATCAGCTGAAAATCTGCTATTTTTGAGTAGCCTTAGCTGGAAAATGTTTGGCTGAGAAAATATTTCACTGAGCACCATGCATAAGGAAGCCAAAATCCTTTTGCAGTGCAATATGTGATGGAAGTTAATTAAATATAAAGTTTTTATCTGTAGACCTTGTCATAGCTTTAAAAACTGCACAATTATGGATACAATGAACCAACATTTCCACGTTACAACACAATATAATATAATATAAAGCAGCATTTCACATTTGGGAGTACAGCACCATTGAAAATAAACATGCATAAACCTAATACTTATTTTGATTACACACTCTGGCTGATGCTTTATTTTCCTAAATTAATAAAACCTAGCAAAATAATATTAAGTCATAGCTGGCAATTGAAAGCAAGGCAGGTCTGGCATGGGTATGTGACAGCTACCAGTTACCCTGTATTTTAAGTAATTTAGATTCCCTAAATAAAAGATGCTTTGTGCTCTGGATGTACCATATTTAAAGAGTCATTTTCTGAGAGAGTTAAAATTGTATTTCACACTTCTCGCTAATTGGGTCAGTTGCCTCATTATGCAATTTTGCAATAATTGCTTAGAATGGAGTATTTAAACTACTCATTTGACTCAAACCTCATGTCACCTCAGTTGAAATATAATTGAATCCATCCCCTTCTCACTCGATTCAAAAAGTCAGTACTTCTAGAATGTTAGTTAGCAAAACCTGCATTGTGATAGATACCTATATTAAACTTTATTTTTTCGTCTTAATTATTTGATAAATGAACTGTGCAAGTTTGAGAACAGAACGCTCCAGACTTGTGATAAAAGACTCAACATACTGTATGATACTTTTTGTTCCAACTATAAGTCTTTTTTGGTTCTCGGCTCTTAATCTTTCGGTTGCTTGAGGGGCTTGACATTGCAAGGCAAGGTTCCTCTGGCAGTTAAGTGGTTAAACAAATGTAAAGATTTAAAGATGTATTACTCCCGCTGAAAATCACATACCTAATATGCTGCAGGCTTCCAGAACAAGTCTTTAAATGGTGTCTCTAAAGTGCAAAGTTAGGAATAAATGTAATATCTGGTATAACAACACTTCAGAGGCTGCCAGTTAAGTAGGGAGTCATTTATAAGTGCTCCTAAGTACCCTATAAAGTCAATGTGTGCTTTAAAAAGCATCTACATAGTGGGTCAGAAAGATTGTGGGTTAGTCAACTGAACTCCTGAGTGCTTTATAAACACCTTCACAGCTGCTGAGAAAACGTCTGGTGATCGCCCTGTCCGTGGGCATCTCACTATATGATACTAAGGGTCATATTAACAAATAGACCCTTTTAGTCAGACAGCACTATATTTATCGCAGACTTTCGAGTTCTCACCCACCTACAGGTCTGACTCATACTCTGGCAAGATGCAAACTACCCTCAAATTTCCACTTGGGGATTCAGAACATATATAAAATTCCAGGTATATATCTATGACTAACAGAACTTGCCTATGTCAGAACCTGCATTTTCCAATGGTTTTAATTATTACCTATTGTCCGGTGATTTCACTTAACCCCATCATTTAATTTTTTTTGTAAAAATAAAATTACGTTTTTATTACATACCAGATTACTTATCACTACCTATTTAGGAGTTACTATAACGTTGCTGACTGCAAAACAGGATACGGACCCGCAGGGCAGAGGTAGGGAGTAATATACCAACCTTGGCCTGGGATCAGAGGCCTGGGATGCAGGGGTAATCAGGTCCGGTTCCGAGGTCGAGGCAGACAGTAGGCAAAGGGCAGTCAGGTCCGGTTCCAAGGTCGAGGCAGGCAAAGGGCAGTCAGGTCCGGTTCAAAGGTCGAGGCATGCGGCAGGCAAAACAAAGGCACAGGAGAGCTCAGACAGGAACCCCGGTAATCAATACAAGGTCTCAGTGACCCATCCTTCTTTGCAACAAAGAATGAATCATAGCTTTATGTTCTCATCAATGTATGTCCTCATCGCCTTGGTTTCCGGTTCGGAAAGAAGATATGTACGTCCACGATGAAGAGTCCTCCCAGGAAGGAGATCGATCGTACAATCAAACGTCGATGCACAGATAATTCTTCAGATGGTCCCTTGTCGAAGACCCGCCTCGGGTCAGAGTAACAGGCAGGGTAAGTCCTCCAATGCAGGCAGTAGAAGAGAACCCACCGGTCGACAGGGAGATAGACATTTGCCATGGCAGGCAGACCCCCAAGTTCTTATCTGTCCTGATATCCAGTCAATCTAGGGATTGTGGGTACGTAGCCAGGGAAGCCCCAGAACCACATTGATGGCTGGGGAATTGATGACATCCAGCTGGACGAGTCTGTGGTGCAAAACACCAACCGTAGCCCTGATTTGAACCATCTCTTGTGATATGACCCCCAATCACAGCGGTCTACCATCAATGGAAGAGATACCTTGGCCACAAGACCTTGGTTATCATGGAATGGTTTTGCCAGGATAAGCAGATGGGGGACCATCAAGTGACAAGGAGATGAGGAGATGTAGATACCCAGAGGAAACTCCCCTACTTGCTCTGGGCGTGGGCATTTCTCGACTTCTTAGGACAGGTTCGTAGCATGTGACCATTCTCGTCGCAGTAGAGGCACAACCCCAAGGATCACCGGTGCTGCTTCTCTCGTTCTATCAAACGCAAATTGCCGAATTGCATGGGTTCTGTTGGTTCTCCTGGCGTTTCATTGGAAGGAGCCTGAATAGTTGGAGTCAGCGAAAGAGACCAAAATTCAGGGGAAGCCGCACGGCCGGGGGTATCAAAGATTGTCCAGAAGGTTTGCATAAAAGCGACGGAATCGTCCAACAAGGGGGATTAGCCTTTAGCCCAAGCTAATGCTGAAGCTAATGCTTTATCCGTGAGGAGCAAGAGGATATATGCCACTCGAAAGCGGTGGGTAGAGAAGGATGACGGTTATGTGTCGAACTACACCTCGCACTGGTTCAAGAATCCTCTGCAAGCCGAGGGAATCCCTCCATAGCGGACAGGAATTGGGATCTGGGGCTCCCTCAGGACCACAGATAGTGGTGCAGCGTCACGAGCTAAAGGCGAGGGCATAGATGGGGTCACGCTGGGGGTACTGAGGTGACTGCACAGGGTCTACAGTGTAGCAGAGATTGACTCCAGTTTCTGATCTAGCGCAGCTAGACTGGTGGCATGGGTTCCCAAAAGCTGGCCCTGACGGGAAACAGCGTTCGCTACCTCTGCGGGGTCCATTGCGTGGCTCATGCGATGTGTAACGTTGCTGACTGCAAAACACGATACGGACCCGCAGGGCAGAGGTAGGGGGTAATACACTGACCTTGGCCTGGGATCAGAGGAATGGAATGCAGGGGTAATCAGGTCCGATTCCAAGGTTGAGGCAGTCGGCAGGCAAAATAAAAGCACGGGAGAGTACAGACAGGACAGGGTAACCAGTACTTTGCACGAGTAACATCCAAGGGCAACTGCCTGCTAATTAAAGGCCAGAAAGAGGCTTACTTCCTGTCAGGGGAGTATGGGCAGGATTTGCCAGGAAGCAAGATGTCCGTGGTAGCTTCGGACAAGATGACATCACTTCCTGTCAGCAGTCATCCAGAATGTTACAGACAGATCTCTTATAGTTACCAGTTATACCTACTTACTATCAGACTCTGAGTGCTTGTTTCACTTACCATTTACATTTTTGTATGACCTCATTCCCATTGTAAGGTAGCTAGAGTGCACAAAACTTGGTTTTCTTTGGAGAGACACAGATCTTTTTTTGGTGTTGTTATTAATTACTTAATACCCTAGTGCACCCTAGATACCACTCAGGTTGAGCGGGTGGAAACCCAATCCTGAATATGATCTTTGAAGTAGTCACAGGTTAGGAAATGCAACCATTCTACAATCATGCAGTCCAGTGGTTATCAACCTTTTTTTTGTTAAAGAACGCTATAATCATATTGTGAATAACTGTGGAACCCCAACCCTCTCTAAGGCTTGTAATATAGTGCACACACGTGTGCTACTGTGCGCGCGCGTGTCAATGATAATTGTAGGGTGTGACGTTGCTATACTTGAGAGGCGCGCACGGCCATGAGCGTTGGTGCAGCAGATCTGTGAAAATACAAGAAATTTGTATTTTCGCGCTGCTGCCGCGTCGCGTGACTCTGCAAGCCAATCACAGCATGGCCTAACACTGTGATGTCAGAGCCATGCCCGTCACTGCTTGCGCTACAGAAACAAAACGCATGCGCCACGTGCACACGCAATGCCGTGCGCACGTCCGCACGCGCACCAGCGCGCACTACAGTATATTACAAGCCTTATAGTGTGTCTAAGATCAATGCATTGTAAGGAAACCCAGCCCTCTCTAATATTGTGTCTGAGATCAGATGCATTGTAAGGGACCCCAACCCCCTCTAATAGCGTGTCGTAGATCAGATGCACTGTAAGGAACCCCAACCCCCTCTAATAGCGTGTCTGTGATGAGATGCATTGTAAGAAACTCCAACACTCTCTAATAGCACGTCTGAGATCAGATGCATTATACATTCTTCTGTGTTTTGTATTACCCAGAATCCCTAGCTGCAGTGGAAGCTTTGTATGCTGGGAGATAATGGTGAAAATCAGGGTTGCAGACCAGTCTGAGACATGTGAATGTGCTCACAAGTGATATTTTTATTTGCTGGCTGTATTGGTTACAATTTTCAAATTAACTGAAAATTGCAGGGAACCCTTTAGGGAATGCCCGCAGAACCCAAGGCCTCCTAGGAATCGTGTTGAAAAACACTGATGTAATCTGTCAAATACACGTGACTGGTTGTCCTGTTGTTCAGTGTTCATTTATCTAACAAAAATGCTAATGGGCCATGTGTTTCCCATTCTCCACTCCACTTTTGTAGTTGTTGCATCTGCCTAATCATTTGTTATTGCATGTACATGTCTGCATTATGAATGTTCATTTAAATAGAGATGGACGAATTATTCGCCAACATTCGTATTCGCCGCAAAAATGGCCATTTTGAATGTATTTACTCTTGCATCCAAACACATTCATTAGGTTTCCTGTCTCTTCAGCTAACACCTAGAGTACATCTCTCCATACTTACACACACACACACACACACACACACACACACACACACACACACACACACACACACACACACACACACACACACACACACACACACACACACTCTCACATACACACACTCACATACACACACTCACACTACAAGAATTGGAGCTCCAGGTCCCGATCACCGTGTCCAGCAGGGACATCAGGAGCATGTGGGGGACATTGTGGGCCATCAGGAGCAAGCGGGGGGCATATGGAGCATCTGGGGCATGCGGGCGGCAGCGGGAGCATGCGGGGGGCATTGGAGGCATGCAGGGGACATCGGGAGCATGTGGGGGGCATCGGGAGCATGCGGGGGGTATGTGGGGGGCATCAGAGGCATGCGGGGGACATCAGGAGCATGTGGGGGGCATCGGGAGCATGCGGGGGGCATCAGGAGCATGCAGGCGGCATCTGGGGCATGCGGGGGCATCGAGGCATGCGGGGGGCATTGGTGGTATGTGGGGGACATCGGAGGCATGTGGGGGGCTTGTGGGGGGCATGTGGGGGGCATGTTGGGGACATCGGGAGCATGTGGGTGGCATGTGACAGTAATTACATGCTCACGAATGATCACAATAGAAAAGTAAGGCCACTTCCATCCGCAGGCTCATATAAAGCCTGGATACGTGCAAAAAAAAAAAAAAATTGGCAGCGTCAGCCAAGTCTCGTCAGACCAATCAGATAGGAGGACTTTGGTTTTTTTTCAGCGTGAGTGGGGGAAATTAAACAGAAACGTGCACTGCTTGGGCCAATCGCCAAGGGGCAACTTCGAGTCGCGACCGGGTGACAGGGTTTGTCGAACATTGTCTATAAGACCAACACAATAAACTCAAAAATAGAGATAGTGGTCAGTGCTATTGAGACAAGACTAAAGATAGCACAAAAGAAGAAACGACAAGAAGTCTCACTGATGAGCACTCAGATTATCCCAAATAATATAACAATTTATTGAATTCAACTATAACATATAACACACTTAAACCACATAAATATATATATATTTGTTAAGTATGGCATATATAGTCTACCATTCTTCCTTTGCCCATCAATCTAGAAAACTGTAGCAATGTGTATGATGACTATTCAGAAAATAGATTATTTAACTGGCGATCACTGTATCATGTTTTTTTTTACACAAATCCCTATGAGTTACTATACATCAGACTGTACCGAATACGGCATCATTCAATGTTAGCAGTGATTCTGACTGTACTTCTTCAGATCCGCTTGAAATTAATTAGAGTGCTCAGTCTTAGCACTCAAGAGAATCATATGCTGCATCTTTACAAAGCAACAACACTACTTCTAGTTATAGGAAAACAGACGTAAATAGAAATAGCTCTATCTCATACACTGACAGGCACCACGGGAGCGTATTCAATTCGCAGTAACAAAGTACATTTCCAGGTCCTTCGTAACAAATATTGGGACAGTTGTCATAACATCAAAGTAGTTAGCAAATCAAAGTCAGACACCCCTGTATTTATTTGTTGGTGGCCCTTCAGGACTGGGGTTGGCCACCCCTGATGTATACCATGGGGGTAATTAATTAAGCTACGATAATGCCGGTTCTGCACTACCGCACAGAATCTAATTGATTTGAATAACAGTTTCATGAATTACCCCAATAAATCAATATCTGACCCACTAGCGGTTTTTTTAAATGACCACTTGTGATACTTATTTTAACCTAGAAACATACTGCAAACTTTTAAAAAATATAGGGATTTAAAAAGCAGCACAATTAGGAGAATTATCCCGTGATAAGTATAGAAAAATGCTAATAGAAGATGTTTTAAGCAGATATTCTAATTAGAATGTGCAACAACTCTGCTGCTAGTCACATCATAACACTACAAATGCACTCCTTTTCATCACTGTGCTAATTAAAGCTGTGTGGAGAGGTCTTTGTGGCTGAAGAATTACATAAAGTGTTTTAATGTGTTGCCTACATTCATTTCATTTAAGGTAGGTGCCACTTTAGGCCAATTGTGGGGTGTTCAGCAAGTAACACCTCTACAATTTGAAATACCAAATGTGAGAGGCAGAAATAGGAAAATATTGTCACTTTTGCATTCAAAGGCAAATAGCTTGCACGTCTCTAAATTAGATTTGTTGCAGGCTGTGCTTCCGTTTAATGTACTAACTTGGGAGTTCTTTATAGATGAAATTATAAAGCGTAAAGAGATTTCAAAGTGTCACAGGTCTTTTCTTCAAGTGTATTTCAGTTCACTTGAAGAAGAGACCTTTGTGATTTCAAAACTTTAGCTGTATTTTCATGAGAACTCTCAATTTGGTCCAATGAAAGGTATCAAACCCTGAAACTAATCTTCGTTCTGGACGAGTAGAATCCCGAGAGCGTCCCTAAGTGAATTAAAAGGGAGCGCTGGGTTCCATCTCCATAAAGATAGTAATAAAGTTAAATGAAATATTGCTCAAACCAAAACAGTGAGTGCAAAGTTAGGTGAGTAATACGTACCCGGCCTTACGGGTCACCAAAAGAGAATGCCGAAAAGAGAGTAAACCATCACAGGGACAAGGAAGGATGATCAGAACTGTAGGAGAAGGAGTTATCAGCCACACACAGATAAAAATATATAATCAACTGTATGATCACTCTATCTAAAAAACGTCATCAGATATGACTGTTGTTATTTCTATTATTCTAAACGTATTTGTGTGGCTTTCTGATCCACTGTATACTCTAGGGCAGGGGAGCGCAATCTTTTTCACCTGTGCCCCCCTACCGGCTGTCCCCCTCTCCTCGCGCCCCCCTTGCTTACCTTGACTCAGACGGCCTGGTGTCAGGTTGCCATGGCAACGCGACGTCACAAGACGCCGCGCTGCCATGGCGACGCGTCACCTTGAGCCACCTGAACCAAGGTAAGGAGAAGTTTGCAGAGGCCTTGCAGTTCCTCCGGCATTAATTTAAATGACTTCAGGAAGCGCGCGGGGGGCTCTGTAAACCCTGCGCCCTCGCAGTGAATCTCGGGGGGCGTGCCCCCCACTTTGCACACCACTGCTCTAGGGCAGGGGTGCTCAACTCCAGTCCTCAAGCCCCCAACAGGTCAGGTTTTCAGGATATCCCAGCTTCAGCACAGGTGACTCAATCAGAGGCTCAGTCGAAGAGTGAGCCTCTGATTGAGCCACCTATGCTGAAGCAGGGACTGATTGATCCACCGGTGCTGAAGCAGGGAATGATTGAGCCACCTGTGCTGAAGCAGGGATATCCTGAAACCCTGACCTGCTTGGGGGAGTGGCGGTGGGGTCGAAGACTGGAGTTGAGCACCCCTGCTCTAAGGAAACTCTCTGGTGTTTGATTGCCTCACCATGGATTCTGTCAGCATCTTCCCTGTGTTTATCAATGTTTACGTGCATATCTGAATAAAGAATGACAACAATCTTTTAACACTTGTACATTGTTCAGCAATGCATCGCTGTACCCTCTGTCAGCATATGGGGTAATAATTCCCTTTAGCATGTTTAGTGTTTCTTAGCTTATGACATACAGTGGGAGAGCCCTTTCTTACAATAAATGGTTGGTGTTCAAAGCATGCATGAGAGTTGGCATGGTGCTGAATCCGCAAATAGTTTGACCCGCAATTCGAATCGAATGACGAATCAGCGAAATTTGCATTTACAACCCACGAATGTGCCCATCCTAAAACAAAGACATTGTAACTCATAATTGCGACAAATAGTGAAAAGACTGGGGTCTAATGTAAACAAACACATAACAATAACAGCCTCACTCGTCATACACACGGATTCATCCTGATAACCCAGTTTCACGTATTTAAGGTTGGTAACTGCTAATGACAGAATTATCTATAATGAAAGCAGTGCCCTCCCCTTCTGACACATTGGTGAGTGATAGACACCACAGAAAAGCTTCCTATCCGTAAGGGAACATTTATCCTGTATGATTTATTCCCAAGTGGGACCTGCAAGTAAAATACATTCCAGGAACGGGTCGAACAGAATAGGGAAGTTAATTAAACCTCTCTAGGCTGTTTCTAATGATGTAAAAGGAAAAAAACAAAAAAACACTTCTACATAATACAGTATATTATGCATCTGCTAATGTCTCTACAGTATTGATTTTATACAAAAGGATTCAACTTCTGCTCGTGATAATAATTAGAGCTGTGTGGACATA
Source organism: Ascaphus truei (assembly GCF_040206685.1). Lineage (NCBI taxonomy): Eukaryota > Metazoa > Chordata > Amphibia > Anura > Ascaphidae > Ascaphus > Ascaphus truei. The sequence continues at coordinate 38,563,614 of NC_134496.1, forward strand.
TCCTTGGCTATACTGGCTTCAATGAAAATGCTCCGAAATACAAAACAAAAACTTTGCATCCCATTTGAGAGCTGCAGTCGGCCTCTTTGGCAGTGAATGGGTTAAGTAGTAGGTTAATGTTACAATTTGACCTTGTATTGTAGGGATCACGTTCTTTCCGTCTTTATCTTTGCTCAATAATGAATTATTTGGGTCATACTTGTGTAGCCCCCTCTAGCGACTACTATATCAGTAAAAGGAGTTAAGGGCCTTCAGCGGTTAACTGTGAGGGCTCACGCAGAGCATCCCCCCCTGTCCAATCACATGGTATAGAGTGACTTGGCAGGAAAGAGGTCACTCCCTCCATGTATGCATGGTGACTAGTGATGTCACCATGAGGGTATACAAGACTTCATTGAAGATTCTAGAGCTCAGGTTCCTGGGAGTGATAGTTGGAGGAGCCTCGCATTTGGTAATGTAAATATGTTCCGGTGTATAGTTAAGGTATAGTGATAATGTCCTGTCCCTGTTTGTTGTTTTGTAGTTGGGGAAAGTGTCTTATCAATTACAACGAGGACCTGACTAAAGGTCCCACACCCCCGAAACGTTGTGCACTTCTTTTTGCTGAAATTGGGAAATAAATGTAGCTTTGAGTTATATACTCAATCCGTGGTTGAGTCTCCATGATGAGGCTTATATAATCTATTACTCTATCACTGTGTCTCAATGGTGCGGCTTAAATACTCTATCAGTGGTTGAGTCTCCGTGATGCGGTGGTCATTCTGTGTATTTCTGTGATTTCCATACAAGACATCCATACAGGACACTCGAGACCACCACCAAGGGGTATGTAATAGGCAACCATCCAAAAAGCTACAAATCATGAGCAAGAAAAAAATCTATTATTTTCCTAAGTCTAACCCAACATCCAGCAGGAGGAGCTCTGCATTTGTGGATGTGTTTGCCGATAGGTTTGATCATAAGCATGTGTTAGTCTATGATTTACCAGACTCTCCAATTCTCTATTAACCCTTTTTAGCACTGAAAGGTCCCCCAATGCCTAGCAAAGTACTGTAATTATTTATGGCTGGCTGAAACACTTAAGGCATTAACTAAGCACGTGAGAGGGGGCATCAAACTAGACAAGTACAGTGTATAACTGCAAACATTTGGAAAGTTCACTCGAAACAAAGGAGAATCGTATCTCGACAGATTCGTGCATCTTTTCTCTGAAAGGGGGGCTGATTGTCAGTCTGATTTGCTCCACACACTTCCTCTCTGACCACCAATTAAGTAAGGGGAAGGGTGGGGGTGGTATGGAAAGAGATAAATAAGAGACAAGGGTAGTAAAACCTCCTCTAAACTCGGGTTACAATTTCAACATATATCCAGGACAAATAAAACAAATAATTAATATTATTGGTGGGACTTCTTTATAAAAAGGCAGCAGAAAGTGGGACTGCAGCTTTAAAGCAGCAACCCCCCAAAATGTGTTTTGCTTTGCTAAGGTTATCTGAACTAAGCAGGTCCTCTGGAGTTGATCCGCGGTCCCCCAACCTCTCGGTTCCTGAGATAGTTGAAGCTTTTTTTGTTTTAGCTGGTTTTTACCTCAGGGTCACCAATAGAGAGCCACAATTATTTATTGATGTATTTATAAAATGTGTTACCAGGAAGTAATACATTGAGAGTTACCACTCGTTGTTGAGTTACCACGGACTGAGCCCTGTGGCCATGTTGTGTCCATGAGGCAATTATTCTGCTCCTCGATCAGGAACCGGGGGGGAGGGGGGTCATGGAAGGTCACGCTGGCCATAACAGGGAAGCTTTAAAGAAAAAAATGCGAGTAGGCGGAACTGCTGCTTTAAAGCCGCGTTGCCACATACTGACCCGCTCAGTAATATGTCTATCAGAGCAGCTGTTTAGAGACGCGTGCAAACAGTGGCACTGCTTACCATGTATATGACATACCACTCCATAAGCTGTGCAATACAAACTGCAGATACCGCACCAATTAGTAGGCTGGTACCGTGACTCGTGCTATTGGTAGACTTGCTTTAAACATCCCCGGATTGCACACACCGCACACATTTGCCTACTCGTTCTGTTGCTGAATTGGACATCTGGTCACGGCAGTGTCGCCACGACAAAGTCTCCACCGGCGTTCGGTCACAGAGGGACCCTCCACCGCTGGAAGCTCAGCCGCCGGCCGCTTCTCCAAGTAAAGTTCATTTAGCGGTTCGGGTAAGGGGTTATGGATAGGCGTTTCAGGGTAAGGGGTTAGGTTTATAGGGTAGGGTGGTTAGGGTTGGGGGTCTTAGGGTAAGGGGTAGTGTTAGTATTAGGGGTTGAGATTAAGGGGTTTTTAGGGTAAGGTTGGGGACTTACCTTGGCGGCCATATGGCCGGCGATGAGAGGTACAGGCAGTGTAGTGAATACTGGCTTAATGCTGGCGGAGACATGACTGTGACCAAATGTCCTAGACCAGGGGTGCGCAAACTTTTGGTGCTGCACCCCCTGCCTACACTCCCCCAGTGCTAGCGCCCCCCCCTTACCTTTGTGCCGGCATCAAATGACACCGCATTGCCATGGTGACGCGTCACCCGAAGCCGGCTGAATCAAGGTAACTGAGTTACAGAGGCCTCGCACAGTCCCCCGGCATTTAATTTAAATGCCTTGGGGAAGAGCGCGGGACCCCTGTAACCACCGCGCCCCCCAAAAAAATCTCATGCCCACAGTTTGCTCACCCGTCCTAGACCATTCTGTAGCGCTTCCAATACACATCTATCATATTATCTGCCGACTCGATGGGCCCTAAATCCCATATCATCTAATACTGAAGTATTCGTTTATTTGCACATAATCATGGCTGACACTAAATTCAATCTTTCCGCTACTTAAGCAACCGTATAAATACAACCAGTTAAACTTTGAAGTACTTTGAAGCACAGAAAAAATGACTTTGCCAGAATGGAAGGGATTAATATGGAAATGTAGGCGTTTGTCATTCCCAGCATGGAAATCAGCTGAGAATTTTTAGTGCTGCTTTCATGTTGATATTCAGATTTATAATTAGAAAATGCATTAGAGAGAAATATTGATATTAGATAATTAGGATTGTTTGCTACTAAATGTTATCCCCTGGCCAAAAACTTAAGTTGTAGCCAAACTACTGGTCTTATAAGAAGATAAGCAAACTGGGACACCTACAGTGCAATATAAACTTAAATAAATAAGCTCTAATTTAGTTACTGCCATTAAATAAATTGCATAAATAGCATTTGTGTTGCTTAGAGCTTGAACTGTTAGTTAAACTTTAGTGTAAGGTATGTTGCAATCGGCAGATCACAATTGGCTTGCTGAAGCTTAGTATTCAATTAAATTCCCAGATCAATAGTTAATATAATCCTGATGACTGTAGGACCTGACTAGCAAAAATATTGAAAAAGCCAACTGGACATATGAAAGCAGATTGCTGGGCAGGACTGCAGCTGATGTTTACAATTGCAAGTATTCAGGACTACTCATATCCCATCTTAAGGCAGAAGGATCAAAGATATCCGAGTGTCTAATTGCCGTCACAAGTTCAATCATTTACAGGTGGAGGTCGCTATCTTAACAGATCCCCTTAATACTATTTATGATGGAATAAAAAGTGAGTGATAGTAGATGAGTGATAGTACAGTGATCTGGAAGAGTAAAATGAGTGATAGTACAATGATCTAGAAGAGTAAAATGTGTGATAGTAGAGTGATCTAGAACAGGGGTGCTCAACTCTAGTCCTCAAGCCCCACGAAAAATTCATACAAAACCAACTACAAATTTCTCACAGCAAAAAAAATTGAAAAGAAACAATAGTCAGTATTATGCGGTTATAGGCACACACTGGGGAAATAAATGTGCAGTGTGGTACTATTGTAAACATGAAAAAGAACGACTAGCTGCTTGAAATCCCGTTGTTACCATATTTAACCCTTTCTCTGCCAGAAGGGTTTAAATTGTGCATCTCAGTAATTCAATGCTTTTTATTCTTTGTGTGTCAGCAATTTACCTACAGAATTAAGAGCAATTGGATTGTGTTTCTCTAATGGATCAAATGCTGTTCTTGCCGTCTGAAAACCTTGATCCATGGCCCTTCCCCCATGTGCAATGTTGGAAGCTAAGTAATGCTAATTGTTCTAAACCCTTTGTTCTATGTGAGGCAGAGATGATGCCAATATATCCCACTAACACATGAATCTCTTCCTTGTATCTGATGAACACTCTCTTTATGATGGAGATCTAAGCATTCTATTTGGAGTGGGTACAATCACCAAAAAGCAGGAAGGGAGTTATTAGGGAAGATAAATTAAATATGGGGCATGTCATCTCACAGTTTTACAATAGCTATTATTCACTCTGAGATGCAGTTTGTATATGCGACTATACATTAATAATGAGTCATGTTCTTCAAGATAAGGGGATTTATTAACCAATGTGCAGAATGCCTAAGATATCGGCACCAATAACTTTGTTTTATATCAACCATCAAAACTTTTCCTAGCCCCGTCCATCTCGTGTATGCACCATCACTATCCATGAATTACAAGCTCTTCTGCTCCATGAACTTTATATCCAATGCATTTGTGGTTACATGTAACTTATAAATTGCTTGCCACTGTTCTAATGTATTTAGTGCATTAAGAACACTAAGAGCAATTTGTAAAGAAGATTCTATTAACACCATGCAGAAGGCGAGTGATTAGATGTTATAAAGTTACTTAAGAAGAGTAGGTTTGAAACAGTTATTGCATGGTGGTCAGTGCTAGCGTCCTAAAAAGAAGTGCAGGAACCAGAGGCGGAACTAGGGTGTGGTGAGCGGGGAAGCTGCCCCGGACGCAGCCTGATAGGGGGGCGCAGAATTCTGTTGTATAGTTTTTGGGGCATATTCTCAAAGCACCTAGATCACCGTTCCATGCAATCTGACCCGGAAGCCCCATTCACTTCACACGGAACGGCGATTTTTGAGCTTTGAGAATATGCCGCCAAGAATTTCAACCATCAAACATACACTATGAAATGTTCATCGGGAGCTGAATTTCACAAAAATAAGGAAAATTAAGGAACAAGAGGAAGAGAAACTATCTAAGCAGTGGCTCAAAAGTGAAGATGAAACTAAATGTGATGCACATTTAGATTATAACATTGGGGATGGGCGCAGATGGTGGAACTTGCACCTGGCGTAGAGATACCTAGTTCCGCCTCTGGCATGAGCTCACATTAAGAATGATTGTTTACAATGGGAGCGGACCGTACAATTTGGGAAAATCCCTTTTACGCCTTTTACTTTGAAAAGCAAAGACAGATTATCTTTCTACAGATAATAGTTCTCTGTGATTGGGTACCATAGCAGCATCCTTGGTTTTCTTTTCTTTTTAGAATAGCTTTATGTCTATACTAAGCATTTAAAGGTCCCGTACAGTATTAGCCTCGACCACCTCTACTGCAAGGCTATTCCATGAATCCACTACTCTTTCTGTGAAGAAGTGCTTCCTAACACTGCCCCCTAGCCAGCCACCCTTCCGCATCGGAGCACAACCTCTTGTTCTAGCATCTCTCTCTCTCTCTCTCTCTCTCTCTCTCTCATATGCTTCCCTCCTGTACTTTTATTTTTTTTTTACTTTATGTTTTATTGATTTTGTTTGTTTTTTTCCCTGAAAGGAGGGATGGGGGAACAAAAATGTAAAAGGGAACAGGGTGAGGGGTGGGTAGGCGGTGTGGGTACAGAAATATACACTATACTGTATATATACACACACATTTGAAATATATTGGTAAGGTAACAAAGATTTGTTTCTACACAGTTCAGATTGGTATGCAATAAAAGGTCTTCATACTGTACAGTATGTCAGGTCACCTCCTTTTTTTACGAACATCTGTGAGTTTTAGCGGCTATCTAGCACTATATATATATATGAGGATATGCTTTCACATCTGACCCAGTAACTAGCCTTTCTCTGCATTACTCCAGTTTAGCTTTAGTAAAACCATCAGCACAAATTCCATTTAAGCTGTAATGTCGTCTCTCAAAATGGAAGTCAATAAATATAATTTGACACTAGATGTAGGAGTTTTGCAATGCTTGCTTGTTTGATAATGTCCAAAGAGCTTGTGTTAGGTTTCCCGCTCTGCAAATAGAAAAAACACCCCCAAGCACATTTTTCATATTGTAAAACCTGCTGACTACATCAAAAAATATATCACTAAAATAGAATTTCCGCTTCGAGCGCGTCTCAAAAGGTTTGTTCTGTAATCTTCATGCGTATTCTAGGCATGTAATTATAAAGTTTCAAAACCCAGTTATTTACTCATAGTAACCTTGAAAAGTTGCCTTAGTTGGGACTGTACAAATGTGCATCTATTTATTTCTAAATAGGAGATGTGATATATTGTTTCTGCAAACAGCATCCAAATAGAACAGAATGAAAGGCCCATCATCCAAATTCATTTTGACACCTGAGCACTACAGTAGCTCACACTCCAAGTACAGTATGCTACACTGTATCGGCACAGATGCATTTGTAAATGGCGTGACATGATGTTGCCAAAAATGACATGGAAGTGGAATCTCACTGTGCTTGATATCAAAAGTGCTTTATTAGAAAGGCTGGTGCATCTGAGCTGTTTTGTGGATTTATTCAGTGAGTGAGGTTGTCGTGAATCAGTGGAAGATTCTGAGGTGCTGTAGAGTCACACAGTAGGGTTGACAATGGATCTTGGAACATTTTATGATCAGAGTCAACACAGGAACGCAGGAAAGCATCTGAAACTACTTAAAACTTAGTTGGATTGAAAACTGAGTCCTACAACCCCCAACTAGAGGTCATAGACAAGATTGATAAGGATCTCCAACTCATGCTTAATGTGTATGAAAGATTGACACCTCAACACAGTACTGTGGCGGCTACTTCCAGAGCTGCAGACAGATTTCCCGGGGCCCAGGACAAGAGTTTTGACCGCCCCCCCCCCCCCGCCATGTTGGTGGCCTTGCAAGCCCCCCCCCCTTTCACACCTCCTCGCAAGCCTTCTCCTCTATTCCCCACCTCTCACACCCCCTCCTCTATTCCCTGTCTCCCCATGTATTACTCTACCCCCTCTGTCTCTCACACTTCCCTCCTCTCTTCTTCACTCACTCACCCCCTCTCACTGCCCCACGTCCCTCTTCCATCCCCTCTTTCACTCTCCCCACCACCCCCCTCCTCATACTCATTCACCCCTCCCCACACACATATTTTCCCCACACACACACAACCCCCGCCACCCAAAATACAATATCACCCCCAAACCCAAAATACAATATCACCCCCAAACCCAAAATACAATATCCCCCCAAAATGCAATACAATACCCCCAAAAATACAATACCCCACTCCCTCAAAATATAATACAATACCATCCCCCAAAATACAATACCCCTCCACACACACAAAATACAATATACACAAAATACAATACCCACACAGACATAAAAAATACAATACACACATGCATCACACAGATGCTGCCTGGCCTCCTTCCCATGCCAGGCCTCAATCTCTACAAGGCTGGGCCTCTCTCCCACCGGTGTGCACCAGAAGATGGACCCGTCTAGAAGTCACGCTCAGTTTTCGGCGCACACCGGTGGGAGAGAGGCCTGGCAGAGAGGGCCCGCAGCAGTTGGGGAGAACCTGAGCCTTGTGGGAACCAGAGGCCCAGAAGCCAGACTTAGAAGTTGGGCCTGGCTGGGCCCCCACAGCTCAATCCCAGGACCGCACACAGCTTTCTCAGGGCCCAGAACTAGAATTTTCCCTGGGCCCCCTTTCCACCCACAGTGTCAGTGGCCTTTCAGAGACTCCAACTCTATCTCTCACACCCTCATCTCTCCCCTCCCTCTCATCCCCTCCCTCCTCCCTCCCACACCTCCACCCCTTTCTCTCCCATGTCCCCACCTCTCTCTCCCACTCCTCTCTCCCATGCCCCATCTCTCTACCACCCCTGTTTCTCCTATGCCGCCACACCCCCACCCCTCTTCCATGACCTCAACCCTCTCTTCCACGCCCCACCCCTCTCTACCATGCTCCTACCTCTACCCCACATTCCCACCTCTCTCCCAAACCTCACCACCTCTCTCTCCCCCATGTCCCCATCCCTCTATCCCCATGTCCCCACCTCTCTCCCTCCCTCACATAATGCTCTTCACACTTAGACACACCACTCTATTCACATTTACTGTGTTTGTACTATTTGCTTCTTCCCTAGGTTCCTTCATCTTAATACGCTATGGAGGTACTTAGACTTGTTTCTCTTTGGGTTAGCTGAATCGTCCTCTTCTGTATAGTGTCCAACCTGTCACATTACTAGTGAGCCCCTTGCGGGCTTTAGTCAACATTCTATTTCCTCGGGATCAATATCCCTGTACTGTCACTGCCTGCCACCTCTCGGCAGAGTGGATCTGAGTTATCTGTGTACCTTCCAATTGGCCCTATCTGGGGAACCCCTTTTGGGCTTTTGGGCATAGGCTTATTCATATCTGAACCAATGGGTTCATCATGTCATTGCTATGGGTAGGGCAATTTTCCTAAATACAAAACAACAAACGGGGACAGATAAATCTTAGCACATATATCATCTATACACAGGAACATATTTACAGTATTAACAGTGTGGCTCCCACGAACCTAGTTCTACAACCTCCGGACTGGCTATATATATTCCGATAGCTATGCTGACGTCACTGGCCACCAAGCATACAGTGGGCATGGCCTCTTTTCTGCCAGGTCACTATAACATGTGAGAGGAGAGTGTCATTACTCTACGTGAGCCCACAGAATTAACCCGTTAAGCCCATTCATCCTTACACTACTATTAGTCCCTACGGGTTGCATAAGGTTCCGATTTGCACACCCCATTTTTCACATCTCTACTGAAACCAGAAATTTGAATTTATGTTGACTCTAAATGTTAAGCAGCCGTTCTAAGTGGGTTGGAAACACATTACTGCAGCCTCACCCCACCGACACTACAAATGATAGTGTAACCTTTAGAAAAAGCTAACAATGCCTTGATTTTTATTTAAGAAGCTGTAATTTTCTCATTGTGCTTCGTTGTGTGTGGGATGAGTGTCTAAACTGAGTAATATAAGAAGTTTTAATTACATTTTAGAGGCAAAGGTTCTACACATCTCATCAATTATTGAATATGTTAAACTTTGAAGACTTTTGCCTGAAAGAACACTTTCAAGTCTCTTTATTTCCTTTGACAATGTCTCCAGTGACTATAATTAAGATCTGACTGGCTCCCCGTGAATTGATAGAAACAGAAGGCGTATATCCAGCGCTCACTAATTTATTCGAATTCCAGTACTTTTTGCAACAACCTGGAGAAACAGAGGTATAAAATCCTATGTATTTTCAAAGGAATCGTTTTTTTAATGGTTTTGCTGCCACTGGAACCTGCAATACACAGGGAAGAATGTTACAAAAAGGGGAAAGGAAGGGCATAGTGCATGAAAGTAAACAAAGGGGATGGGAACCCCTGCCCCAAAGAGCTTACAATCTAATAGCAATTATAATAAATCCATTCTGCAATGTAAAGAGGGGTTTCAAGGTACAGGAGTGTCATTTAGAAAATTAATTACAAAACGTGGAGGGTATTGCTGCATTAAATCACATTTGGATGCAGACATACACGTTATCTTTAATAATACCTTCTTGCCAGTGATGCCTGACTCCAGAAAGAGTGGCTTAAACCAGTGCTGTTTATTTTTTTCTACTTGGTCGGGAGATTTAAAAACTGGAAGATTCCTCTTTAATTTGGTAATGGTTCCAAGGACATATTTAGGCAGTTTTTCCCCGTACATTCCAACACTGGCTGAAGTTGTCTCTTTGATCTGGAGCCCTAAGCCAACCTTAAAGCTGCAGAACAGGTGCAGGTTTGAAGCAGGGGGACCCTGGAGTTGAACTATGTTCATTTCATCTCTAGGGGACCCCCTGCTTCCAGAGATACATACCTCCGTTGGGGGCGCCGGTATCCCTGTGAAGTTGAAATGTCCCGGTCCCGCTGGCCAATAGGAAGCCGCACCGGATGACGTTACAGAATCCTATTGACCTGCGTGACGCAGAACATTTAAAGCCATCCTAATGTTCTAAAATAATGTTCAATGCTTGAGAACTTCTGCTGCATTATCACTCATTCTCGCCAATGATTTGTATTCGAGTTGGTTAATCTGAAAGATGTACACCATTTTTGTGATACTGTGTTTGTATTGATAGTGTAAAAAACTAGTGACACAAAGAGGGGGATATTTCAAACATAATTAATGCGCTTGCAAAACACTCAATTCGAAATTGGCTAATATAATCACATTTAATCACACAGTCTTTGGACTTCTGAACAGCTGTCAAATAGCTACATTTGTAATGTGGTTTACTTAATGACACTGGGAACATCTGTATTAGTGCAGTATGTTTGGAGAATAACAAAGTCTTTGTAGAGGAAGAGATTTACCTACATATACCTGGATTGACAGTAAAACTTGGCCAGAACTTCTGTTTGACAAATGAGCTGGCATGGATTCTCCTGAACCCAATAAAACTAGCCAAGAGGTATTATAATTAGCTGGAAAAATAATTGCATTATGTTTCCTTTGGTCTAAGCCTTTGCCGGAAGTTATTTTTGCATATTATACATGTATATGTACTTAGGTTGAAGATAACAACCGTTGTCACTTTTGGGATCTGTACAATTTCTCTGATAAATACACCAGGCTTGTAAATAAATGTGTTTGTCGGGTGGAAGAGAATTGAACAGCTGTTGTATGCACCTGTGTATAAATAGTGTATAAATAGTTAGCGAAGACGACTCTTCATAAGTGAACCTTTGTCTGGTGTTTAACCCTGATCTTTAATGTGTTTTGAAGTGAAGAACTAACTTAAAAAATTGCACATCCTTAGTGATCATTATTTAAAAGCGGTATAGGACATTTCGTCGCGGACGTTTTGCCGCAACCAAATCTTTGTCGGCATTTGGCCGCTACTCACGTCGCCACACAGACCTCTGCGCCGGCCGCTTCCCCACCAAGGTAAGCCCCTAACCTTAACCTAATCTTAACCCCTAATACGAACACTACCCCCTACCCTAAAAACCTTACCCCCTTGCCCTAAAACCCCTTACCTAATTCTCTACCCTAAAAACAGAACCCTTTACCCTAAAACCCATATCCTTAACCCCCTACCAACTACTAAATGAACCCTTAAATTACCTTATCTTGGTGGCTGAGTGTCGAGCGGCGGTGCAGTGGTGGACGGTCCCACTGCGGCCCAGCACCGGCAAAGACTTGCTTGAGGCGAGATGGCCATGAACCAAATGTCTGATTCCGAAAGGTGTGTACATAACAACCCCATGGAATTGTATTTCTCAGCCCAGGCTCTCCATCTTTTGCACTTTTCTTCTCTCATGTTTCTAATACTGTGGTGGGGAACCATTGGGGACACAAATATGGAATAGCATGAGCTAAAACAGAGGAACAAGGACCAGGAAAAAGGGGTGAACATGGAGCAAGAAACAAAGCAGACCCACCAAGAAAGAGTGCAATGCATAGGCCGTGATTTCATTACCCACAATCCAACCCACATGTGCTGGAGGAACAAATGGTGTCCTTGATTTCCAAGCTTTCTTTAAATGCTTTGTGCATCTGATGAATAAAATGACATTGGCTGCATGCTATTTGCCTCTAGATATAGCTTCACGTCAGAGAGGACTTCAAGTCTTATGGTTTGCAAAGCTTTTAGCTTAGAGGAAACCATTATATTCAATACATTTGACCAGGCCATGTTTTATGAGACAGCAATTAGACGTGCCCCATGCATAGCTGGGAGTGATTTATCATTCCATTGTGTACTCTATGTACCATTCAAATTATTGTCAGATATGATTAATCCTGGCAACACTGATATTGAATGAAGTATTTCTCTAGGGCATGTGAAGCTACAACAGACAATACATAACACATGCAAAGGTATAAAGCTAAAAGCCATAATTACATTATGGCTGAGCAGGAATGAAACATGTCTAAGCTGTCTTGTATATTTTGAATGGCCACGGCAGCCTTTCCATTCTTCAAGTAATATTGTGCGCGTTTTAAGATTGGGTTTCTATTCATTGAATGATTGAGTACCACAGCGCCTCAAGAATAAACATCTACAAAAAAAAAAACATTATTGGCTGATTACAAAATGAACTACAATATTGTGTTTGGTGGATAACTGTAACATTTAGTATATATTTGTTTATATTATTACTTAATATAGAGTTATAATGGGGATGAAATGTTTCCATCAAAAGGCCAAAACAAACTAGAAATGTGTTATTGCCGTAGCTCTCACCATACTACATGGTGCACATGTATGTATAATGGAATTAACCTGCATGCAGTTTAGACAATCACAGGAAATGTATGATGCAATAACCCCTAAACCCAACACAATTGATTGTGGTGGTGGTAATGCCGTAGCTTTTTGATAAAACCACAGTACAGTAATTCAAGACATTTATTTTTAATACACAGAATATTATTAACCTTCCGCCCAGTGCCGGCGCAGGGGTTTCATGCGCCCTAGGCGAAAACTTAAAATTTGTGCCGCAGTTGTATTCTGTACCATCCATCCGCCTACAGGTGCGTCGACGAATATTCCAAAACTTGCCTTGGAAAAACTGGGGCAATCACCAACAAGACCCAGGTACATGCTGGGTACATGCTTCAACATTTCAGAGACATTTCTGCAGAAAGACTAAAAGCCCATCGAATTAACACAGCAGGGGTCCCTGGCAGTCCCATTCAGTTTGAACTACTGCCTACCAACAAGCTTACCTATTCCCACACATTCATCTGTCTATCCATTCAGCTATAATATTTATCTGCTTGCTGTATATTAATTATGATTTATTGTATGATGTGATAATAACAATACAGTGCACGAAAACGACATGGAACATTATCACAAAATAAACTTTTACCATCCTCCATTCCTCCCCTTCCGCCCTCTCTACCCCATGTCATCAAATTCATTGGCACGGAGGGAGGGCGCAAAAATACCGGACAAAAAAAAGGAAAATAATTTAAAAAAAAAGATAAATAAATGAAAAATAATAAGAGGAACCTATTATTATTATTATTATTATTATAATTAATGCGCCCCTAGGACCTTTGCGCCCTAGGTGACCGCCTAGGTTCGCCTAATGGACGGGCCGGCCCTGCTTCCGCTTCTCAGTCAAGAGAGAAAAACCAAAACACTTAATTAACAATGGCTCTGCCCTCCAGCGAACAACCTAACACTGTGCCTGCTACACGACGTGCGTGCGCTTATGTGCGTGCGCACGTTCGGCACACTTTGATGTTGATGTATGTCAGTTTTCAGTCTACAAACGACTCCTGGCGGCGAAGTACAGCGTTGACGCTGCTACACTTGAGGGAGACAACTCAAGTTGTAATTTCGTGCGGCAGCAGCGTCACGTGTATTTCATCAGCCAATGAGTGAAATGTAACAAAAGAAACACCCCACCCATATCTTGGTCCCGCCTACAAATCACGTCATTCAGTCTGCTGGGGATGAGCACACACCGCCCAGCAGACAGAGGCGCGCGGACGCACGCTCGCCACGTCGTGAAGTAGGCAGAGTGAGCTCGGCCTTAATGATCTGGAGCTCAGCTGAAAGAGTTTGCAGCTTGCAAAGGAGTCTGGGAAATGTTTGATAATTAAAGGTAACGCTCAGCAGAGATTAGTTAAACAGTGGGCTGCAGCGAGGCAGGCTGAAAGCTACAGTACTCCCCCACACAACGTCAGGCGTAGCATTCCATTTATATTTATATGCCCTTTCCTATTACTCCGTATATAACTACTCCCATGAATCATAAGGTAACGCAAGCAGAGACAAGTACTTTGATTATCCTAAGGATATATCAATGTTTGCGTTTTATATACAGACCCTACTTTGTGCAGTTAGGGACTTATACTTCATGACTTTTCTGCAACGCACAGAACACACTTCGTGCATTTGTGAAGGGAAGTACAGCTGAGAAGAATGTTGGCAGAATGCCTGGTAACTGTCTGCTGTGGGATTTTTTTTTTCATCTGTTCCTAAATATCTCGACATTTGTATTTATTTTTGCATTTTGACTGACACGTGAATGTGACAGATCTAGCCAACAGCCAGAAATCAGCTCCTGCTCACTATCTCATTATAAGTATCACTTTCTCAATTATCTGAGGGATAATACACACTGTTCTCTCCTCTGTATCGCTAATCAGTGAAAGGAAAAAAGAAACAAGGTGGTGAATCTGTGTTCTGACCATGCACGCTGGGACAATTTGTTCCAATGTTTTAGCCCGTAGGAAAAGGCTGAATAATTTGCAGGTTTAGATGCTGAATAATGACTTTCATATGGTTTGCTTAATCGGACTATTGACATTGTTATACGTTGGATATATGGCCAGTTGCTTTAATTGTAGTTACTCCCACATCTTGAGTAACCAGATAAATGTGAAATGTTATAGCTACGGTGAGTTAATCTTCGCCACATCATTCCTAACAAGTTCCTGCGCGCTCCAGTTTTGCCTTGCTGGAATTCGCTCAATCGCTGCTAAATGGGCTGGCTAATGAAAGTAACCCTTTAACTTTAAGGGTTTCTTAGAGTTTTATGATGCAGCTAAATTTAAAATCACAAATCACTGATCTGAGGTCAGATTCATCAAAGAGATTAAAACCAAGGAAATATTTTCAAATAAACCATTAGTTTCAAAGGACTATTGCTATGTACTGAAACGTACTTCACAGTTCTGGTAGTCATAGTCCACTTTATAGCGGACCACCATTAGAGGTTCTTCGTGGATTAAATGAATGTACAGTACACTTAAGAAACCTACAGCTTTCAAAAATTCAGTACATTAATCTACAGATGACTCTTGTGTTGGTCTGCTAAGCGGTATCCTAACCCAGGGGTGCTCAAACTAGGGGGCGCAAGATTTTCTGGGGGGTCACGTCGGTTACAGAGGCCCCCGTGCTTCCCCGAAGGCATTTAAATTAAATTCTGGGGATCGCTCGAGGCCTCTGTAACTTTACTCACCTTAACTTTCCAGCGACGCGTCGCCATGGCAACCCAGCGTTAAATGATGCCGCAGGGTCACGTGACGTTGCCATGTGATGTCACATGACCATGCAGTGTCATTTGACACCGGAGCCGAGTAGGGGGGGTGCGAATCGCGGGGGGGGGAGCAGGCAGGGGAGCGCAGGGAGAACAGTTTACACACCCCTGTCCTAACCTACAACAAATCTGTATGTAGTGAAAGAAATTGGAATTCCTAATATGTAACGGACAACTTAAAACTGTGAAGTGTAAAGCATTAAATAATCAGTGGCATGGAAAGTCTCATGGGGTATTATATAGATTAAACAATGAGCACTTTGCTGCAAGAGAAGCTTGCCAAGCAGTGCAAACCTTCAGGCCAGGCCCACCTTTTATAGCACCATTAGCCAGCACAGAAGCTTCACGGCCTGTGGAGGTCTGTGGAATGTACATATGTAAGAATTGTCAAGGGAGACCAGGACTCTTTCACGGAGTCAAGCACCAGAGAGGACACAGAGATCAAATTTAACAGGTGTTTATTTCGGCCGGAGCCAACAGACCCAACACAATATCACCAACAGAGCTATACTCACAAACCAGGGGGATAAAGGATGAATCTTAGTTGCCCAGGTGCCTGATGCCACCGAAATGGCTTAACTGGTGCAGCTTCCACTCCTGTAAGGGATTGGGAACTCCAGCACTGGATGCAAGTGGCAGGTAAGCACGTTTAAATCTTCCGCTCGAAATCGCAAGCAGCCTCGGTTTCTAGAACAACCTCAGAGAACAACCTCAGAGAACAACCTCAGAGAACAACCTCAGAGAAGACTATTTAGTCCATCTAATGGTACATGCCAGTCCAGGAATGATCTGTGGAGCTTAGATCGGCTGCACCTTTTCTAGATTTCCTGTCTCTATAGGAAATCATGGAAAACGGGGGTGGCGACCAATCACAGCTCAGATGCTGTGTGTTAGGCCAATCATAGCGCGAGGGCTCGCCTGTTTTGCTAATCTGGGCTGCAGGTGTGATGGGGAGGCTGACCCAAAGAGGCGGGCATTACAAACCAGCAAAGAGAACAGCGCCTACCTGCCCATGTTCTCAATACTGACTTGCTATCTCTTGATGAGATAGGTGCCTCTCAGTCTGGAACAGACAATGGCTTGCAAGTGTAGCCCCTGTAAGAAATAGTGGACTACATATCTTTCTCCTACTGGAGTAAGTCCTGTTAAGGGCAGGCGCCAGTAGTAATCATTGGGTTTTCCCCCTCAAGCCCTGACCTGAGTGATAGAGGTAGGCTCCTGACTCTGTGGCAGGCCTGAGACAGAGGGGAGGTCCTGCTGACATCATAAGGGGCAGGGCTGTATTCGATTTAGTAGGCTGTTCCTGTGAGTGACAGTCTGTCTGTCCTGGGAGCTGAGAGAGAAAGGAGGACGGCTGTTATGTCCTGTGAAAGGAGGAGTGTGGTGAGGAGTTCTACCCTAGGAGTATGATCCAGGAGACAGGAGGAGACCCTCAGCCAGACTGAGTAGAGTGGATAGCACTATATTGTGTGGACCAATGCCCCTCGCCCTGCTGAGGGGGTGAGGGGGGAGAGATCTGGCCTCATCCATAGGGCCTACCTTGGGTGGAGGCAGGGGTATTGCAGCCCCAACCAGGCCATCCTGCAGGGGTACATTCCTGGAGGAAAGGAGAGGAGAGGAACAAGCCTGTACACCTGTGGAGTGCATTGTGCATATGAACTGCTGTGTACTGCTGCTGTTGTGTGCTGCCACTGCTAAGCTGTAAGGAAAATAAAGAGCTGCTGCTATTTTACATAAAGACTGTGTGTGTGTGTGTGTGTGTGTGTGTGTGTGTGTGTGTGTGTGTGTGTGTGTGTGTGTGTGTGTGTGTGTGTGTGTGTGTGTGTGTGTGTGTGTGTGTGTGTGTGTGTGTGTGCTGGATCATTCGCCCTGGGACCAGGGTTTTCTCTGTAAGGGTCCTATCCCACATCCCTGGGACTTATGGAGATGGAGGCGCTGCACCGTTGCTAAAGAAGATGAAGGCAAATACCCAGAAGCCTGGTCCTGTTGTCCCCAATACCAACGCGGGAGACTCAGGCCCTCCTGTTACAAGCAGGTACGCACCACCCAGATACACGTAGCCAGCCCTCACTACACCCTAGAGGGACAATCTGTGTCCGGGGGGGGGGGAACATGGGCTACACAAGTATGAGGCTTGCCCGTCCCCACCCTCCATTGTCCCCAACCTTCTCGTGGAACCAGCAAAACCCAGATCCCTTGGCTTGCAGGCAGGATAAGTGTATTATTAGCTTAGCATGCCCAGGGAGCAGAGGTACACAGTTACAGTTAAACACATTTTACATAGAATAAAGGATTTCATGTACATTATTAGATACATTTGACCCGATGAGCCACAGAAGGATGGAGTTACAGGGAAATCCTGTACATCCATGCAGATGGATAGGGCAAAGGCTGGTCTTAACCTTTATTATAAGAGCCTCATTGCCCCTACGGTCACAAGTATATTCTAAATATATTACACAAGTAAAACCTTTGGGGCCCAATTACCGAAATTATACTAAGGCATAAGGCACATTATAGCACTATTAGATCCCCTACAATCCATTGAAGTGAAAAGGCCATGTCTTGTGCCTTAGCACCGCTTGGCAAATAGGGCCCTTCATATTTGGGAAGAGGGTGTCTGGCTGCTCAAGCAACTGGATCATGCAAAAACAATGTATACTCTAACCAGAGAGCTACAGTGTAGGTCAAATAATCTTGGAAATACAAGTATTATTGCCAGGTGTCCCCTGAAGGTCTGGAAAGAGTGAGGTACTCCACACTCAGCTAGAACCTCATTGGGGGTGTCTTCCAAATATCTTCAGTCAGGAAAAATATTATTCACAGTTGCTTATGAGGTAGATGTTGCCACTTCAGAGTCTCTCTGAGGCGAGCCAACCGCTGCCGTTGAATCCAGTGGGGAAATTTTTTGAAAAAAGCAGTGCACAGCCAAGGGAGATTGCCTTGATAAAGAACAGCACTGTACGAAACGCGTAGGAGAGCTGTGTACCTTCTAATTTTAGCCATGCTTCAATAAAGAGAATTGTTTGGACCCTTCTCCCTTGACTGTGCACTGCTTCTTTCAAATTTTCCCCCCATAATATTTTGAGTTAAAATTGAAAATCCACAAGCTCCCTCTTGGTGATCACCTCTGATATTAATCAGTTGTGTATATAATCTCTCACCTGCCACATGAAACAATTGTTTAGAATTGCAATACAGTCCTCACTTGCTTGAGTAGAGGAGTTACTGTAAGTATCAAGGCAATTTTGGAGCGAAACCGGGGCGTTTTCATCTTGCACCTATAAATGAAAGCATTTTGCTCTACTTTTGCCCCGACTGCCCTAGCTTGCTCCATGCGAAGTGTCAGTAGGTGGAGAGGAGTCCAATGGTGCACCGATTACAATGAGATGTATCACATTCTGCGTTTCTTTGCACCACTCTTTTTGCCCCATAACATTTGTGGGGTAAGTCTAACATGCTGCATCAGATGTAAGAAACAGTTCTTCCATATGCCGCAGCTCTGCTCCAAAGAACCCAGCAGTGCGTCTAAACACATTGTCACCACTTCATGTTACAACTATGGACTCAACTAGCAGCGCTGGATCTACGGGAGTAAAATAGATGTGATATGTACATGGGAGAGGGGCAGAGGGGGAAGGTTTAGTTACAGATATACCGGACACTAGTTTCTCTATGGGATTCCCTAAGCCGCGATTATTTTAGGTATGATGGCGCGTGCGATTTTGCGCGCTGCATGAACAAAGTGCAGCATCTGATACGGGCTGGCCATAGTGCGTGCGGGCGCGCTGCAGAGCGACCGCACGGCAGATTTTTCAAACAACAAATCATTTTGGGTTTTTTCATGCGGCGGCCGCATCACGCCCGCGTCATTTGAACGGTTCAGCCAATGAGGGCGAACCAGCCTGGTGACACCTCCACCACGCCTCCCCAATTGCTCCCTCAGTGAACCCATCGCTCGGGTGACAGGCGCATGCGCGTCTACTATAATCTTAGCCTAAGACAGCAAAGATCCCCACCAACCTCTCTCCCCCATAAACCTTACCTTGTGTCCACTCCCCCCATTGCAAACTCTTTGGAGCACAGGCCCAATGTATCGTACTGTATGTGTTAATGTAACATATTTGTTAATTTATCTTTCTTGCCCATTGTACTGAGCTACGGAATATGTAAGCGCTATATCAATAAATGGAAGTAAAAATACAGATCAGGATGACTGAGGATATAATGAGGACATAGAATGTGAGGAGCTACTTTTCTGTGTTGGATGTGAGCCTAGCAGCTAATAACATTAATGTAATGTCAACCC
Organism: Ascaphus truei; assembly: GCF_040206685.1. Lineage (NCBI taxonomy): Eukaryota > Metazoa > Chordata > Amphibia > Anura > Ascaphidae > Ascaphus > Ascaphus truei. The sequence continues at coordinate 38,583,115 of NC_134496.1, forward strand.
CTTCCATCTGAGAAGCAGGGACCCTGATCCTAGCAGTAATTTACTGATACTGTATATTCCTGCCTGATTCACTCCCATTGCTAGACTTGACTTTATCATATTTGAAGAGATACTGTTTTCGCATCCCTTTAAACACAGAGAGGTGTGTGTGTGTGTGTGTGTGTGTGTGTGTGTGTGTGTGTGTGTGTGTGTGTGTGTGTGTGTGTGTGTGTGTGTGTGTGTGTGTGTATTTTTCTGTGGTTCTCTGGTTGTTCTGTAGGGGGTGAGAGAAAATGAGAGGGACGGGGGGGGGGGGGAATGAGAGGGACGGGGGGGGGGGGAATGAGAGGGACGTGGGGGGGGGGAATGAGAGGGACGGGGGGGAAATGAGAGGGATGGGGGAATGAGAGGGATGGGGGGGAATGAGAGGGATGGGGGGGAATGAGAGGGATGGGGGGGAATGAGAGGGATGGGGGGGGAATTGAGAGGGATGGGGGGGGAGAAATGAGAGGGATGGGGGGGGGAAATGAGAAGATGGGGGGGAAATGAGAAGATGGGGGGGAAATGAGGGGGATGGGGGGGAAATGAGAGGGATGGGGAGAGAAACTGAGAGGGATGGGGGTGAGAAAATGAGAGGGATGGGGGTGAGAAAATGAGGGATGGGTGAGGAGAGAAAATGCGGAAGGCGAGAGGGTGAGAGGATGAGGTGATGGGGGGGTGAGAGGATGGGGTTGTGACAGAATGAGGGGATCCTGGGTTGAGAGTATGACTGCAGATAAATGATTTATAAATCATCTGACCGTTACGTCATTATGTTCTGAATGTCACCCTGTGCGCATCAATTTGCCGCATTTCATATTCGTAAAAAAAAAAAAAAATCCGGGGAGGGCGCTCTGTCCCCAGAATTATATTTACGAAATAGAATATGAAATGGGGCAAATCGATGCACACGGAGTGACATTCAGAACAAAATGACGTAAGGGTCGGATCATTTATAAAGAACACACTTCCCTATCGACTTTTGTCGTGCGCGTCGCACATTTTCACCATTGTGTCCAGTATTTTCGAAGAAGCCACTTGACAACCCCCTAGCGGCGAATAGACAGGAAAATCTTTCTTTGCCGGTCCCACCAGTACAAAGCCATATATCAAGGTCTGAACAAAAGATGCTTGGCGAATTTCTGAATTGTCGGAGTTCGCAAAAAATGTTCACAACCAGAAGTAGGTTCGTGAACATGGGACAAAAGTTTGCACCTGTCTCGTCAGCATGTTCACTACCACATGACAATGTGTCTTTGGGTTTATTAATATGGCTGGTTGTAGGCCCACATTTATATTTTAAAGAGACCAGCATGTATTTTTAATGAGCAATGTGCTTGGCAGGTATGCTTGAAAGTCACTTTGCATATTTACTCTGAAGTAATCTCGTGTTCCAAAAAAGCTACAATGCATCGCCGTGTAAAACACCTCTAATCTTTCCTTTGTAACAGCTTGGAAGAAACATTCTACGTTAAAAGATACCCATACTAGGCAGATGACAAGATGCTCTGTAATTATACACAGCGACTTGCTATTTTAATGATCGTTCCCTGAAAACAATCTCTTTGGAAGTAGGACATTTACTCAACTATAATTTTGGGTCGAAAACCACCCCGCACTCTGTACCCATGGAAACAGCTGCAATATAAACACATATGCAATATATGTTATTTACGAAGAACTTCCTTTTAAAGAACTGGGCTTTCTTTGTACTCAAGTTTGGTAAAAACAGGTCGGTGAAGCAATGCACTGCATGCCACTCTGATAGTGGCAGGATTAAAAGGTATATACATTTTCTGTTCTTTTCCTACTGACCCCAAGCAAAAACAATGCTGGTTGGTGGTTAACGTCACCAGGCTGCAAAAAGCACCAGATTTCATGCAGAAAACATTTTGTAGTGCAGTATACTGGTTAATTTTTCTTTGACACATCTGGTGCATCTGTGTTGCCCCGGGAGACTTTCAGAAATAGCCCCCAATGCCAACAAATATCAAAAGCAGCCCTGCATTACTACACAGCAGTGAGAATTCCATGGGTTGTTACACTAAAAGCTTATCAAAGCACATTGCCAGATGCTTCCTGAGACAGAGAGAATTAATGGTGTGGCAGAACTTCCTTCTTCATTTAGAATTGGAGTCGGGGGGGGGGGGGGGGGGGTAGGGGGGATTGGAACTGTGAGAATGGGAATTTAAACAGTAAGAGGCAAATAAATGGGAGGGGCCAGGTGGTTTCCCCATTTACAAAACAATGGCTTTATTGCTCTGCAAGACATTTAGGCCAGTGTTTACTAAGCAATGCTATCGGATATGACACCTTTGTGGTGTTTTATAGAATAGCACTGCTTAGTAAATATAGGCCGGAAACCGTGTGGGAAAACGGACAGTGCAGTGCTGCTAACTGGCACTGCTTCACGGAACACATTATATAGGAGGGAAAGTGCTGGGGCGGAATACAAAACTGCAGAATAGCACAAGCCATGTGTAGCAGCATTAACTGTTTCTGGCAGCTCTCAGTGAAAGAAAGCAAGTATCCCCACTATCTAAACCAGGGGTGGGCAACTGTAGTCATCAAGGGCCACCTTCAGGCAAGGTTTTCAGGATATCCCTGCTTCAGCACAGGTTGAGCCACTGATTGAGCCACCTGTGCTGAAGCAGAGATTTCCTGAAAACCTGACCTGTTGGGGGGTCTTGAGGACTGGAGTTGAGAACCTCTGTATTACATGACTTGATAAATGAGAACACATAAGACTTCACCTCATATTCACCTTGCATCCTTTATACCAGCAATGTCAAATTGATGTGTTGTATCAGTCTGCTTCTCAAATAGAAAAAGAGAAAACACGCTCAGGTAATCAAAGGATTTAAAGCCAATCAGGTTTTTAGCTGACTGATCCCAAAAGGGGACTCTTTTTTTCTTCTTCATGAGCTGAGGTAGCTTTGGCGTCTCTTCATTACGGACTAATCTGTAATTGATCCAATACCTAGCAAAGTCAGGATTAATTGCCAATTACACTTATACTATTGTACTTGGCAATTCAATTCTTTTTCTGAATAGACAACTACCGCAATTATTCCGGTTGCACCTTTTTATAGAACAGGGGGCTCAACTCCGGTCCTCACAGGTCAGGTTTTAAGGATATACCAGCTTCAGCACAGGTTGCTCAATCAGTCGCTGCTTCAGCACAGGTGGCTCAATCAGCCGCTGCTTAAGCACAGGTGGCTCAATCAGTCCCGGCTTCTGCAATGGAGGCTCCATCAGTCTTCGACTGAGCCTCTGATTCAGCCACCTGTGCTGAAGCTGGGATATCCTGAAAACCTGACCTGTTGAGGAGGGTTGATGACTGGAGTTGAGCACCCCTGTGGCTTATGCATTGAAATAAGCTGGCATGGGATTGTTGTTTGGAGCATTTATTTTAAAATGGTTAAATATTGATAGCATTTATTATAGCCACATGTCTATATTTTGTTTGGTTGTCAACAACTTATTGTCTGAGTGCTTCTGAGAATATGTTTTTGTGACGGACCGTTGGAACATTAAATAGACAAAACGACTAAACCAAAATTATGTCTTACGATCTCCAGGGACAGCTTTTCATTTCTTTTTTTTTTTTAAACCCCAAAACTGAAACCAAGAGACCATCATCTCATTTCCTATTGCTGAATTCTCCCTGAGGACAGTGTTGGCTTTTTTTTAGAAGTGATAGCACAGAGATAATTCAGCCTTGGCCAGAGTACAATTTGGCAACTGCTACATCTTGGACTCGATTTTGATGGATTGCTGTGACCACTCCAACAACCACTGATACATGTCCCATTAAGGGTTCACAGGTAAAGGTCAAACCTTGTTTCAAAGACTGTATCTTTTGCCTCGAAACTAATCTTACTCCGTTTTGGGAAGGTTCATTTTATTTCCAATCCTGGCGTATTACCCACTCCCTGTGTATTATGGGACAGTAAGGCTTTAACTGCAAAAGCAAGACTTACAATCCATGGATATATTTGGTGAGAATGAAAAAGCACAGCTGGAAATGAATTAACACTTCTGAAACAAGCTGAAATGGTATTTATATATTGACTTGTTACAGCAGTAAGTGTTGGATATGCCTCTCCAATTTAATAAAAATACACATAGAAAAAGCTATTGTAATTGTGTGTCTTGACAATTATAGGCAACGTGTACATTTATTGAAAGGGCACAAACACTAACCTTGTTCAGTGTGCTACAATTTCATGCACTGATGTGTACTGTATCACATAAAATATTGCCTTTTAAATAGACACTTTTCAATTAGAACAAATTGATTTGACCTCTGCACTTACCACTAAACAATGCTGAACATTTTGCAGTGTTGAAATACATCTGCAACGCCTCTATTATTTTGCTGAAATCCAGTAGTCTAAATTGCTGCTTTTGCAAACATAGAATACCCACATTACATTTAATGACAAAATGCCTAAAAATATCCGGGTTGGTAATGGAAACCTTTGCAAAGCAGAATATTCTATAGAGTAATAGAATGACAGAATGGCCTCTTGGGTCAGCTAGCCTTGGAGAAATCGATGATACTTATTAAAAGACATCTACTTTTAATTAAAAAAAAATTGTGAACATAAACTGATAAAGTTGGCAGATTTTATGACTGACTAAGAACAGTATAAAAAATTCTAACCCTGCTCTCTCTTTTTTATTATTACGGTATTTATCACATGTATGTATGTGTGTATGTATGTATGTATGTATGTATGTATATCTTTATTTATAACAGCAGTAAAACACGTGACATAATAATATAACACATAATGGGAATAAGCGCTTGAGACATAAAAGTAACATTTAGGAACAGTCCCTGCTCCGAAGAACTTACAATCTAAGGGGTAAGTAGGGAAATCTTACAGAGACAGTGGGAGGGCGTCTGCAAGGTCGATGCGTGAGATGTATAGTGTCAACCATGGAGTTACCAATAAGCTTCGTTAAGTAAGTGGGCTTTAAGATGGGTCTTAAAGGTGGAGAGAGGCTGCTAGTGGGATTTTGAGGGGAAGGGCATTCCAGAGGTGAGGAACAGTGAGTGAGCAAAAGGTTTTAGGGAGAGGGCTTTAGATACAAAAGGGGCAGACAGAAGACATCCTTGGACAGAATGCAGAGTCGTGACGGTGTAAAGCGAGACATTAGGGCTGAGATGTGAAGAGGAGCAGAAGAGTGTATAGTCTCAAAAGTGAGGAGGAGAATTTTGTGAGTAATAAGGGATTTAATAGGAAGCCAGGAGAGGAATTTCAGCAGGAGAGATGCCGGGACAGATTTAGAAGAGAGTACAGTGATGCTATCCGCAGTATTTAGGATTAATTGTAGGGGAGACAGGTGAGAGGCAGGGAGGTTGGACAGTAGGTTATAATAATCGAGATGGGAGAGAATGAGGGCCTGCGCTAAAGTTTTAGCAGTAGAGCGACAGAGGAATGGGCGAATCTTTGCAATGTTACGGAGGAAATAATGACAGATTTTAACTACATTGTGAATGGGAGAGGAAAATGTGAGGGAGGAGTCAAATGTGACACCTAGGCAACGTGCTTGTGATACTGGGTGTATGATAGTGCTGCCAACAGTAATGTAGAAGAGGGCAGTAGGGCCAGGTTTGGGAGAAAGCATGAGGAGCTCCGTCTTTGACATGTAAAGTTTGAGTCGGCGGAGGGCCATCCAGGATGATATAGCAGAGAGACATTCAGAGACTCTGGTCTCAACATCAGGTGTAAGGGGTTGAAAAGTAAATGTGTGTGTCATTAGCATAGAGGTGATATTTGAAACCAAGTAATGTGATAAGGTCACCTAGAGAGTGTGTAAAGAGAAAAGGTAAGAGGTCCCTGAACAGACCCTCTGGGTACACGCACAGAGAGAACAGCAGAGGAAAAGGAGGAGGTGTTGGCAAACAAGACACTGAAGGTAAGAGGAAATCCAGGATAGAGCCCTGCTACAGATACCAACAGTATGGAGAATGTGAAGGAGAAGAGGGTGGTCCACAGTATCAAAGGCTGCAGAGAGGTTGAGTAATATGAGCAGAGTGTAATGACCTTTGTCTTTGCCACCATGGAGGTTATTAGTTATTTTAGTGAGGGCTGTTTTCGTGGAGTGACCAGTGCGGAAGCCAGATTGTAGAGGATTTAGGAGATAATATTAGGTAAGAAAATGGAGCAAGCGAGAGAACACAAGACGTTCAAGGAATTTAGAGGCAAAAGGCAGGAGTGAGACAGGGCGATAATTGGAGCGACAGGGCCAAGCTTGCTGATTTTGAGCAAAGGTATAACTGTTGCGTGCTTGAAGGAGGTGGGAAAGGTACCACTGTGGATGGAGGCGTTGAAAATATGTGTGAGGATTAGAGTAGGAGCGAGAGGCTTGAGGGAATGGGGTAAAGAGGGCAAGTGGTATCGGGAAAAGGAGATCAGCAGCGACACTTCCTCCTCTGTGACAGAGGAAAAAGAGTCAAGAAAGGCAGGAGGAGTGTTAGGAAGAGGTGTAGAATATGAGGAGGATACACAGGGGATGTCTTGATGAATGGAATCCACCTTTGTCTTGAAATAGTCAGCAAAGTCCTTAGGTGAAATTGAGGAAGTAAAACATGTAACAGAGTTGTCTGAGTAGAGAGTCAAAGACAGAGAAGGGGCAGCGTGGGGTTAGACTAATGAGTGGTGATTAGTTTAGAAAAGTAGGTTTGTTTAGCCTGGGTTAGCGCAGAGTTTAAACATGATAGGACAAATTTGTAGTGAAGGAAGTCTGCGAGAGTGTGAGATTTCCTCCAGAGGCGTTCAGGAAAGAGTGCAAAAGTGGAGCATGTGTGTACGGCAGTTTAGCCAAGGTCTGGGGTTAGAAGGGCGAGAGCAGCTGAGAGAAAGATGGGCATGTAGATCAGGAGTGGAGGATAGGGCAGAGTTGTACTGTACTTCCTGATGAGGTTGTCAGAGTCTGTTGCGGAACAGAGAGAGGAGCGGGAGGAGCACAGAGAGGAGTCCAGAGCTGGTAGGTTAATGGAACACAGCTCTCTTTAGAAATGAGGGAAACATGGAGATGGAGGGGAGTACTGAGAGGGAGAAAATAAGATGAGAGAGGAAAGGGAGAAATGGAGAAATCAGAGAGAGAATCAATTTTAGTGAAGGTCCAGGTAGTGGCCATCCTTGTGGGTGCTGGCTGCAGTCCATTGGTGGAGGCTTAAAGAAGAGGTTCGAGAGAGAAACCAGGAAGCCCAAGGGAGAGAGTGGTCATCAGTATGGCAGTTGAAGTCCCCAAGCACAAGAGAAAGGGAGTCAGAGGTTATAAGGGAGAGCCAGAATTCAAAGTCTGAGAGAAAAACAGAAGAGGGATGAGTAGAGGTAGGTGGGTGATAGATGATTTGGAGAAGGAGATGAGAAAAAAGCTGGACAGTATGAGCCTCAAAGGATGGAAAAGATAGAGGGAGGAATAGGAAGGGTTCGTTAGCGGCAGCTTGAGGAGAGGAGGAACCCCATGCTTCCACCCCTCCGAAAGGTGTGCAGCATGGGAGAAAGAAAGGCCACCACAAGAGAGGGCAGCTTTCATTGCAAAGTCAGACTGAGTGAGACAAGTCTCAGTTATCGCAAAAAGGCGTAGACAGTATGAAATGAAGAAGTCGTTCACAGAGAGGAACTTGTTAGAAAGGGAACGAGTATTCCAAAGGGCACAGGAGAAAGGGGGAGGGGGGGAGGTTGGCACGGGATGGATATAAGGGTAAGTAGGGTCTACACCACGTAGAGGTAAAGTTGCATGTGAGAGGGGAGGATGAGAGCATGTAGAAATAAGACAGGGACTAGGATTGGGAGAGATATCCCCAGAAGCCAGAAGAAGCATGGAAAGAAAGCGAATATGAGGAGGATTTGTCAGGGTGTGTTTTAGTGCAGCGGGAATTGCTGTGTAGTGTCAGAGGGTGCAGATAGGAAAGGAGCTCATGTGAACTAAGAAGTAAAGAAGGAAGGAGAGACGGAGATACATGAATAGGGTTAGAGTAATAATGAGGATGATAGACCGCAAAGTGTAGATGGAAAGAAGTGATGATAGAGCAAATATAAATAGTAGAGGAGGCATGGCAGTGGTAGTAGTTCAAATTTAGTGTTAAGAGCTGGGTGAGGGGTGGGCACTGTCAGTGAAATTAGGATAAGGGTAAACAACAAGATGTGAAAAGATTAAGAACGTATCCGTGGTAGTGCTGTACAATGTTGATTGTAGTGTGCTGTACCTTCCTGAGTATTTGATAGAAGATGTCCTCCTGTCCAACTCAGTTCAACTCCAGGAATAACTCCATATCCACAGGTCACTTGAACCTAGGGCACTGCAAACCCTCGCACATCCCATAAAAAGTCCTAATAATGTACTATAGCTGGGATTATACTGGGATTATACTGCTGTTTTACATAGGTTAGCACAGATTCCCAGCAAGCTCAAACTCCCACACCCACCACAAAGTGAATATATATTTATGTCAACCAGAGAGCTACTGAGCGTGGCAATTGTATATAACAAGAGACAGAGGGTGCCCAATGCTGCATCCAATTGACAAAACATATAAAGTAAAATACTTCAATAATAATAATATAAAATACTTGGTTATTTAGTTAACCCTTTGCTGTTTTACATATTCTACAACTGCTCTATCTAAAAACATATTTTGTACTTTAAAGGGCAGATCCACAAATCTCTGTTAGCTCTATTTAACCTAACGTTAATTATAATGCCTATGCACTAAAGCAAATTACAGAACATTAACCCAGTGCTACTCCTTAATTAGCATATGGTTATATTTTTATGGGGGGGAGAGGGCCTTCAGTAAAGTCTCAAGCACTATATATATATTGCCTCTGAAGCACTATACACTGTGTATATTTTTTCTCATACCTCATATGCTAATGAAATATGTAAAGTATATTTAAATGACCCCTAAAATATTTCCATGAGACCACGTTCCCTGACGAAGTAATTAAGTTCACGAAACGCGTAGGAATGATCTGTGGACGCTGTTCCTGTGATCCCTTGTTGCTTAAGTCATAACTTAGTAAGCTACGGGACTCTATCCTCACAAATTAGTCGGCGCTGAGGATCGGTGACCGCAGTGATGTCATCCGTCCCGTGAATTGTGTCGGGAGCTTGTAAGAAGCCACGGTAACATATTACCCTGCTGATTTGTCGGCGTGGAGGAGCGCTGTACCGCAGCTATACCATCTGTCCCGTTTGCGGTGCTGAAGACTTGTATCATACTTTTCTCTGGCAGGGTTCCAGAGTGGCAACAGTGGGGGACGTTAGCTTGTTCATTCTTTCCCACAACTTGGACTCTGAGTGCTGGTGGTTACTGTTGGGGTTTAAAAACCTACCGGTTACACTGCTGCTGCTGCTGCTGCTGCTGCTGCTGCTGCTGCTGCTGCTGCTGCTGCTGCTGCTGCTGCTGCTGCTGCTGCTGCTGCTGCTGCTGCTGCTGCTGCTGCGAAAAACGTTTTAATCAGGATTGGAGGTAGCTACTCTAAAGGAGTCCCCAAGAAGCAAGTCGTTCGTGTACAGTTGTGGTAACACGTACCCTGAACATGCCCTTCTTGAATAACTGATTATTTTGAACGGGCAATACTACCACATTATTAATACGATATAATTACTTATTAACCCTATGAGTCGTGCGCTGAGTTCTTTTATTTTTCATGTCCATGAGACCTATACTGAGATGCCTAAGACCCCTTGTAATGAAGGGGGTACTAGCGTCATTCTAACCCACAACCTCTGCTATTAAGGGCAGCAACTCTAGCATTAAACTATCTCAGATATTGAATAGCCCCACTGTCAAATCGTACTTTAGAGCAGGGGTGCACAAAGTCCTTGCGCTGCGTCGTCCCCCCCCCCAGCCTGCTCTCCCCGTGTCGCGCTCCCCTTACGTCTAATGCGGCATCAAATGGCGCCACGGGATCGTGTGACGTCACATCACGTGACGCAGCGTTGCCATGGAGACGTGTGGACTGAAGCCGGGTAAGTGAGTTTTAAAGAGGCCTCGCGCTTTCAGCGCAGGGCCTATGTAACCACCGCTCCCCCCCAAAAAAAGTCCCCCAGTTTGCACAACCCTGCTTTAGCGCTTTATTGCTCACACCTGGAAGTTTCGCTTACCTTTGTAATGATTGTAATAAAGTAACTTTTATATATATATATATATATATTTTATTTTTTTTAATTTTAATATATAAATATATATATTTTTTTTTTGTTTACTATCGCTTTATTCGAAGGCACGCCATTGGGATTTCCATCACACAGCTCTATTGCTGCAACGCTTCGAAGATTACAACACCGAAAAGACGCAATTTTAGCAGGAAAAACAAACCTCTTTGGGCATGAGGTAGAGTGCCAGTCCCCATAACGTAGTGACTGTCCATCCAAAGGGTTAAATGATAGTATAACTGCTTACATTACAAAGACGTGAGGGTAACCCTAATACATCTTGCCATGTTTGAAAGCGCCTTTAAAATATAAATGTTATGGTCATCTCCCATTTTTCGTGGAATAATCAATTTTTCCCTCTTGCTGCACTATTAAAATGAAGAAGAAAGCTACTTTTCCTCTTAATTAGCATGTGGCCTGTTAGCACAAAATGAACAAGGTGGAAAGCTCCTAACACCAACTGTTATCTGTACCATAGAGACTCTGTGTTCCATTTACTATTGATAAGCATTAGTGTATGAACACCTTCAGTGCCGGAGGGGGGGGCACAGAAATGATATGCGTTCCCTGTGGCACATACTAGTAAGGATTTATGTAATAATTCTTCAAAGCCGTTGGAATGTTACCAGATTTACGCAACACTTCTATTCGCTGATCCAGTGACTAATTGATTTGTTGACCGCTGTGTCTGTGCACTCAGAAGTCACACATAGAGAGCGATTTTTACTGTTGTTTTATCATTTAGTATACTTTTAATAGTATTGTGAGTGTGGGACAGAAAACCTTTCCAGCACAGGAAGCAGTATATTGAATAGGGACCATCGTGAAGAAATTGACTTTTCCCGTATTATATATTTGTCCAGAGAATCAAGCTGTTGTATATTATAAATCAATCATAGTAAAATGGATGGCTCGTTGTATCATCAGAAGGAAAAGCATGTAAATACTGTATATGACGAGTATATCTTTTTTTACCCTTATGATAATGTTTCCTTTTAATTATTACATCAACTGTCCCTCTTGAAAATGATCTGTAGATATGTATCTTGACACTGGATCTTTTTGCGGTACGTGTGTGTGTAAAGTAGAAGTGAAATGTGTGTGTCTTCTACCACAGGTGACGAACAAATTATAATCTCACAAAGTGATAAATATAAGTAGTGTTACTTGAATGAATAACATCAAAGATACAAATAGATAACAGTGATACTTAGGGTGTGTTGATTGGCTATAGGCTTTACCCCAGTGGTAGGGTTGCCAGGTGTCCAGTATTGAACCAGGCTATGCTGTATTTGGACACCGTCCAATAAAAAAATAGAAGTAATACTGGACATGTATGTAGCCCTTTTTCTGACGCCTTCCTAAGGGACTACTAGTACTGTACTCAACCTGCGGCTCCAGGAGATATGAGCCTCCGCTAGCTGGGAGCCTGGGGTAAGGGTTCTAGCACAGCGCCTCCACTTGCCCAGGATCCCCGTTATGTAAGATCGCCCTGGGCAAGAAACATACCAACAGTGCGTGCAACCAAGTTTACTGTGCATAGGCAACCATGTCTTAATCTCTATATAACGTCACACATAACTTGCATATATATATATATTATAACGTTAGAGTCCTTACACTACCGTGGCTCAGCCACATCCCTAGAGGATTTGTCCCGTATAACAGTGGCTCCGCCACGCTCGTATAGAGTGTTGTCCTTGCAAGATATTAGCTAATATGCTCAGTCCGCTAGCAACTTGCTAGTGTCACTACAAAGTTATTGCTAAGGCGGGATCAGCGCCTGATGACCGGTGTTGGTGCACTTGCTTTACAATTGTACCTTCCGGTCACGGCGGTGACCGGTGCCTCTTCGCAAAGGGTCCGTTGCCTCCGCTCTGGACCTCCAGATGTCGCGTGTCCAGCCGTCTGATCCCAGATGACTGTGACCGTCCACAACTCCGTGCGCTGTCCCTAACTAAGGTGACAATTCCTTCCACTATCGGGCGTCCCTGCAGTACAGCAGCCTACTGTGACTCAGGGAAACTTCCTATAGGCCTGGGGGTAATAGCTGGCCTATGCAGGCGGGTCACGGACCCCCTGCACTCACACTACCTCCTCTCGCTCTATCCCGATCTCCTCTGCTTAGCGTGGTCTCTCCCCCACGCTTCCTGTTCCTCCTTCCTTAATTCCCGCCCTCTCATTGGCTCCTAGCGTCAGGTGACTGTTCCAGAGCTCGCGGGAGTTGTGGTCCATTATCAGAGCCTTTCCCTTATTGGCCTGTCGTTCGCGCGCTCCCATTGCACATGCGCGACCTCTTCACCCCGTCAGTGTCCTTTGCAATATTGCGCAACAACATGGCGGCACCCTGTACTACCGTGCCGTCGCGGAACCTGCCGCACTCCCTCCGCGCACACACCCACGGTATCTAACACACCCTTACATGTATGTATCTGGTAATACCTCTTTGGACATAGTGACCTGACCGGCTTTGGAGGCAGCAGGATTTCTCGGAGCAGGGCTGTTGCTAAGGGGCTGGGCAGCTTTCTCTATCCTGATTGGCTGCTGGGTAAAGCATGCAATCAGGAGGACGTGTCAGGAGCCTGGGGGTGGAGCCAAGGCTAAGAGGAAACAGCATGGAGCAAAAAGAGAGGTGTGTGTGTATGTATCTTAAGCGCGTCACACCTTTCACCATGGCGTCCAGTGTTTTTGGAGAAGCCACCTGGCAACCCTACCCAATGGTGACAGCCGTGACTGAGAAAAACATCAAAATAGAAAAATAGGAATAAAAATATAAAAGTAAGAGGTAAACAGTCACTATTAGTCTGCTGCTTCTCATATGTGTGTGTATATCATAAACATCATCTTCTGCCCTTGTTTATCCCCTGCTGGATGAAGGCCTCCCCAATGATCTTCCAAGTACTGTGGTTGCAATTCTCTCTTCTCCTTGTTACTCCAACACATTTTCTGATTTCATGGTCTTGGTCTTTTGATATCCATTGGAATCCAGTAGAGTACTATCCCTGTCCAACGATGGTCACATCTTCTTGTTATGTGTGGACAGCGCTCTTTTCCTGGACAAACAGCAAGGAATAATTGGTGCCTTCAGGACTGCTGGCTGCCATCACTCCCCAGCCATAATGATACCATCTAAAAACTGGCTGCAGCACTCCATTTGTAGAACATAAAAATCTTTCACATTTTATTATTGAGATCAGCAGGGTCTTTTACATACAAAAAGGCCTACAGCAGCAGGTCAGTTAGCCTGAAACATTGCTGCATTAGGCCTTTTTGTATGTAAAGGATCCTGGTGATTTCAATAATAAAATGTGAAAGATTTTTATATTTCTCAAAACAGAGTACTGCAGACATTTTTTGGATTATACATATATATATATATATATATATATATATATATATATATATATATATATATATATATATATATATATATAAATATATATATATATACACTGTATATATTATATAGACACTGTACAATACATATACACTACCGACACACTTTATTAAAGTGTGGCCGGTACCGCAAGCCGGGATATTTCCCGGCTTGCTTGTGGCTGCCCCTCGGCGTGCCGCGCGTCATAGACGCGCGGTCACGCGTCTTCGGGAGCCTGCGCCCCCTGCACGCGCGTCCAGGGCTCCCCGAGGGAGCCCTGGTGTCCCGCGATCTGCGGGACGGCAGCAGGGGGTTCCGGGGGACCCGGCGGACCCGGTAGCGGTAGGGAGAGCGCCCCGATCGGAGGGCGCTCTTCCGCTGCTTCGGCGCGCGCCCGTCACACTCGGGCGCGCGCCAGGCTACTGCTGCGGCCAAGAACGGGCAAATGCTCGAATAAACTTGGCCGCAGCAGTAACTACAAATAACATACATGCATGCGTGTGTGTATGTGTGTGTGTATGTGTATATATACCGATATATCTTTATTTATATAGCGCCATGAATGTACATAGCGCTTCACAGCAGTAATATACATGACATAACAATATAAAATAACAAATAATACAAATAGCACATAATGGGAATCAGAGCTTCAGACATACAAGTAACATTAGGAAAAGGAGTCCCTGCCCCGAAGGGCAAATGAAGGGACAGGGACTCCAAATTAAGCAAAATAAAGGTGAAGTTTAATACTCAACATTTCGGCTCAGAGTACTCAGGAACCTTGCAGCTTTGTTTGCTTATACCTTAACTGTTTGTTCAGATGTTACCTGTCTCTTGTTCCTTCTGGTTGAAGCCTAAAACCTTGACATAATTATTTTCAAGTATTATTCTTTAAAAAAAAAAAAGGCAATAATGCTTTCGCAAACATTGCTTTCAATTATATACAGTACTTTAGCAATTAACAACATTTTCAATATGTTTTCTCCATGTCTTAACAATCTGGTTTGTCATTATTGAAAATCTCAATCAATAAATCAGGATTTAAAAAAAAAAAATACAATATTTTTGATATGACGCAGCATACAGTAAATTGGGAAGAGATGGCGCCTTTCATTTTTGATCAATTCAATTAGCACTCATGCAGTTATGTTCTTTCCCCATGGAAATTTCCCATGCAAATAATTAATAAATGGTATCTACTTAAGTATTACTCTGGATCCATCTCCCTGTCAATTTACTAAAGTAACATTGCAGCAGTAAAAGTGTGCTATTCTAATGCTAATGAAAGGCCTTCTGAGTAAGCTGTTTATTTACCAGAATACCCAAGGGTGGTTGTTGCCAAATGGAGGTTGTAAACAGAAATACTGTAGATAAGGGGTGCATAGCCCTAGTTTTCATGTCTCAGTGTTGCATGGATTACGGTACTGATTGATTTCCCTGTTTCACTAAATATTATAAATTAGTATAAAACATACGCTGGGGAAAAAAGTATGGGTCCTTTTGGATTTAATTTGAATGTATTGAGGCTCTAAGTAATGTGTGTATTTGCTTCTGCATAAGCCATCTCTGGGTATTCAAACTACTAAAATTACCTTTGAGGAATGGGTGCACAAAATGTTTTGTCATTATGCTACGGGATGTGATTGGATTCCGCAATGTCACACAGTTGAATATGTAGGCTTTGTACTGCTGAAGGTATTGTGATTATATATTATATAGGATGGAGCTGATACTATCCTGCAGCCCCTGTGATATCACACAGTCTGCTGGTGTGGCAACATGCAGAATAGCTTCTGTTTCTTATCACTTCTCCCTTATGTAACCGCACCTGTCAGTTTTCAAGTTGTGCGCAACTTTTTAACCCTTTCACTGAAAGAGGGAACAGCAAGGGATTGTGGAGCAATACGTGACCCTGAAAAGACAGATGACACAGGGACACAAAAGAGCCACATCTCTGCATGTGCAAGGAATGAATGTGCTAGATATGGGAACGGGGTAACCCTTTCAGTGCTGGACGACCCTGCGGCGGAGGGTCTGGTAATGCACAGCACCCCATCCAATACAGAAAAGGTTCAGTTAAATGTCTGTGGAATCTGTGTATCCACTTCAAGTGGTGTCTTTATAAAGTGCACATACAGTAAAAAAAAAAATGCACAGTGCACATGCTCTCTGAGTATCTTCTTAAAGAGCCCTTCTAATTCTCCCTAACAGCAGCCCCTCAGTACAGCTGCATGCTGAAGCAGTGCAGGATCTGGGTCTTCATTAGCTCAACAACCAGCTTGTGAACAAAGGGTTCTGCTGTCAGATTGTGCAGCCTCACACACCTAAAAAGATGAAGATTTCCTGTCCTGGGGGATTTACTTGTGATTAAATGCTCCTCCAATTGCAAAGCTTTGCCTGTTCAGCACTTCATGGTCCAGAGGGTGTTGAAGAGACATCTTTCAGCATGTCTGCACTGATTTAAAAGCCAGCAACCAAAGTCAAGACTGCAACAAGACAGAGTGGACAGGATAAAGCTGACAGGACAGAGGGGACAGCACAGAGTGGACAGGACAGAGTGGACAGGACAGAGGGGACACGTGCATCTTTAGGGACTCATTATCAGGGCTCAGCTTGCTGCTGATTGAAATAAATTGCTTTCGTGGAACCTTTTGCTCAAGTTGCTGTGTTATGTTGGACACGTGATTTAGAAGAAGAAAAAATAACCCCCCAGCTAACCTGCTCCTGGGCTGGGTGCTGTCCTGCGAAGTTCTCCTCTGTTTACTGGTAGATCCCATGAACACAGTGCTCTCTGCCTTCTCACCCCCACCCTGCAGCAGGCTCCCTTCCCCTCACCTCCACCCATTCCCCCGGCCATCCCCAGAACCAGGCATACAGCTTCAGCGCAGGTAACAGGCTTCCTGAGCCAGGCGAGAGCAGAGTGCAGCGGTGGGATTGTGTGAGTGCAGCAGGGGGGTGAGCAGCCATGCAAGTCTCCATCGCCTGCACCGAGCACAACCTGAAGAGCCGGACCGGGGAGGACAGGCACGGCAAGCAGAACTCCGCTGCCCCACATGCAGTGAGCGCCGCCCGGGCCAGGTTCCGGACCGTGGCTATCATTGCCCGCAGCCTGGGCACATTCACTCCCCAGCACCACATTTCTTTAAAAGAATCAACTGCAAAGCAGACTGGCATGAAATACAGGTAAGGTGTATTATTACCTGGTCCCCCCTCTTCATATCCAAGCCCTTTAATAAAGTCCATTTCTGATGCTGGAAGTGGTGTTAACATGGTAAAGCAGGCTGTGGATAACGAGCATTGTATTCTGTGACACTTCCTATGACCAATGCATTTTATTTACCTGTCAGTATATTATTCACATATTTTATATAATGGAATTATTCATTCTCTCTGTTTTCTGTTCTTTTTTTTTTTTTTTTAAACATTGTATGCTGTTTATTTAAAGTCAAGTTGTTACTTTTTATATGACATTAGGTAAGAGGGAATGGGGTCAGGGTACAGCACCCAAATATTCTGCATATATGATGTACAGTATACTGGGTAAGTTAACACGAGTATACCTTGCTGAGTGCAAGCATAAGGTAATTAGTGCATTTCTACCACCTAACAGTAAACTAATTAATTATTATGACAGGTTAATGAATAGTTCACAGCACCATCATCAGAACATGAATTTACCAAACTGCATTGAAAATGTCCTCCTGTATATGTTTTTAATAATTTCCACTCAATTTTCTTAATATATTTTCCATTTTATAAGATATTATATTGTTGACATTTCTTAAATAGTTTTTGTTTTAGTGCATTTGTTCAGTAAAAGTCACTATAACTTAATATCTAACTGTTGAAAGTCTTTAATTTGTAAATCAAAGGGTGAAAATGTGTTAAGCAGAAGCTACATTATGTTCTGATGCTGCGTTTGTACTAATCACAAATAGAAAATAATTGTAGTGCTATTCCCATTAGTAAAATAGTTTCCATGGATTCATGATTCTTCTTAGCAACTAGTAAAATACAACCTCCCACACGTACAGAGGAGCTAGACCGAAGTTGGAGTAAATCCAAAAGTAAAAAAAATATTTTCTATACGCTGATATAATCATTATTGCGAGTTTGAATCAAACTGTGAAAAGTTAATCTTATTGCAACACACTGGTGTGTAATGTACAATATAACCATACATCATTGCATGCTATTTAGCAAATGTTTTTTTTACACTGTATTATTATTATTATTATTATTAATTGGTAAAATTAGGGTATGTCTAATAAGAAAGCACATCAGTTTATACATGTAATGTTTAGAACAGTGTACAAGTGGGGGTGATTTGGCCTTACAGTAAGTGGTCAATAAATATTAAAATATGCAAAAGGGAGTTACATAGCTTGGCATTAAAAAAAAACAGGCTTGCGTTAATGATTAGTTGTAGGTGCATACTATAAAAAGTCCTATATTTTAAACACACCAGAGAACTGTAAGGATTTATTATGGTCAGTTTCTTGGAGCTGAATATGGTTATACTTTAACGTGTGTGATTCAGTTTCTAGGAATTGAGAAGTGTGTATATTTTAACTTCACCCCATACAAAAGAATGTTAAGCCTTTTTCTGCATGTTTATTATTACTGTACTTGGTTATTTAGAATTTCTCAGAGTTACTGTAACATAGACCAAATTTAGCGAAATAGCAGTATTGCTCTACAAGCATATCAAAGGACTCATGTTTTTATTGCAACACAGTTGTAATGCTATAGCCCAGTGTTTCCCAACGCCAGTCCTCAGGGAACCCAACAGGTCAGGTCTTAGGATATCCCTGCTCCAGCACAGGTGGCTCAGTCAAAATGACTGAGCCGCTTCTTGACCCACCTGTGCTGGAGCAGGGATATCCTTAAGCTGGCCTGTTGGGGTTCCCTGAAGACTGGAGTTGGGAAACACTGCTATAGCCCAAGAGTGGCCAACTCCAGTCCTCAAACGCCACAACAGGTCAGGTTTTAAGGATATCCCTGTTTCAACACAGGTGGCTCAGTCATTGACTGAGCCACTGATTGAGCCTCCAGTGCTGAAGCAAGGATATCCTTAAAACCTGACCTGTTGATGGCCTTTGAGAACTGGAGTTGGCCACTCGTGCTATTGTCCTTTAATTTAGGTGACTCACTCCATAAGTTAGGTCTTTTATCACAGGACACCTCTGGTGTTTACACCTAGAGATGTACACATTTTTTGCTGACGTTTGCAAATTGGGCAAAATGTGTTATTTTTTATTTAAAGATTTGGCACAAATAGCAAGGTTTGCAAAACACTTGAATCAAGCATGAAAAGTCAATGTGCCCTTTTCTTACTGCGATTTTTGCTAAATTGTGGCGAGAAGTGGCAAAATTTCTGGTAAAATGTGCCATTTTTTTCAAACAATGGAAAATGCTGCGAAAATGTTTTCAAATGCGAGATTTAGGGGGGAAACATAACACATTTTACAGAGCATCAATTCTGGCTTAGTCTGATGGAGAGTACCTCAGACACAGTCACCCCCTACCCCCTCCCCCCCCCCCCATCAATGAGACTGTCACTGTAATAAGTATAATTTGAACATTCAAGAGGTCCTTCTGCAGCTATATCATTGCGTAGACATGTGGTAATTGTACTTATTCACATTTTTTGGCTACAATCAAGCACTCACTGTGTTTTTACTTTGAGGCTGGATAGGTAATTATTTTGTGTGACTTATGCTTATAAAGTTAGGGTGATAGCAGATTCACTGGCACATTATTTGCACCACTCAACTGGAGTGGTCCCATTTACATAACTTCTGCTTTACAAGTATTTATGGAGGAAATATTGGTCATATTTGTGAAAGTTGCAGGATTTGTTGGCCACATTTGCATCAGTATAAAAATGCATTTCAATAAACCTGATTAGAACTTGCTATGTTAGCAGATTCTTGTGGAATGGTCTCGCTGAGTTTCTCTAGTGCAGAACTGGTGGAATTAATACTAGGACAGTAGTAATTCTTGTTTTTTGCTTCTGATACAATTTGTATGTGTGTGATTCACCAAAGTATGATTCAGTGTTTGCATTTGCTGTTTTCTTACTCAATATTTTTATGCTACTTATCATTCTCTAATAAGAAAATGCATTCTGCATATTGTGGAGACCAGGATGAATCAGATTTGAATTGTTACATAAGAGGTGCATTGTGCTGACCTTATTAGTATATTACTTTATTAGGGTGAGCACAATGGAGCTCTTATATAATAACAGGATATATTAAGAACAAATCTTGGTGAGCAGGCTGAGTCAGCTACTCGGAAAAAAATAATTTTTAGGGGTGAAAGTCAAAATATCAAATATAACTATATTTTGAAACAAAATGTACTTTGGTATTCCTGGTAAAAACACGTTAGTAGTGTTTTTTTAGCCCTCACTTAATATTACCAAGCAATTAGCATACAAAAGAATGCACTTATTTTACATAGAAATAGAGTATTGCTTGCTTTATCCCCGAAAACTAGCCTATCTGGGGCTCTCTGATAGGGTTAAAAGAACCAATTAGAAAATGTATTTGAGGTATTGGGAATAAAACAAAAAATTACAAAAACTTGACAAATTAAAAGCTCATCATTTCTAAACCACAATTGGAGTCTTTATGCATCTTAGCATGACAGTTACAGACATAGTGCTTTGACACAAACAAAGAAGAAGAAAAAAAAGAATATGATATATTATTTATTTATAAAATGTTTTACCAGGAAGTAATACATTGAGAGTTACCCCTCCCTTTTCAAGTATGTACATATATATGTAAATAAGTGTATTCACTCAAAACATATCCATCTGTTATAAAACTCATACGAATTATGATGCAGTCCATTCCCATGTAAATACAGATGGCAGATCCCTAACTCTACTTAATTAACAATATTCTGCTTCTTTATTATTCAGTATTTCCTTCTATAATTTTTCTCTCCGGAGAGGCTGCAATGCATCAGATGCAATCTAGGGAAAGATCCCAATGCAGCCATGGAATGCCTTGGTGGTCACTCCCTCCATCAAAGTAGAGGTTAAAATAAAGAGTTTTTCACCTGGTACATTCAAGGAATCTTTAATAGCAATGCAAGTGTGGGCTACCACCTGGCATCAGATATCCAAAGTAGGAGCCATCAGTCGAATAATGTTGGAAGACTTAAACCCTTGAATGCCAATGAGTAACATGGCCAAAGTGCAGACCTTTGGACTTCAGAATGAAATAATCATTCTAAGACAGAAAAAAAAGTGTTTTTTTTTAACCAAATATGTTTTATTTATCAGTACCTGTAACCAGCTAAGAAAGAAGAATTCCCGACACCCCACAAATAATGCAAATCTTGCTTTCTTGTTTTATTATGTATTTTTGATGCAAACCTTTGGACTTTTATCAGGGCAATTTAAACACTGAGAGGACATCTAATTAAACCATCCACAATAGGCATGTTGCATTTAATATGTTTACATTATTCTGGTGTGTGCGGAATTGTCATATAGCGGAATCTTAAATTTTTCGGGTTCAAGTTGAATGCCATTATCATTTGCCAAATTCTGCGCTGGCGCGGGCTATTGTGCTGTTAATCATCACACAGGAGATGGGGTTAATGGAAGAGCACTAACTACACCTGCAGCATTCATACAAAATGATTCCCATGGTTGTTGACCAGTAACTGACTTCAAAGGTGGACTGACAAAACAGCACAGTACGGGAAAGATAAAAGCTGCGTACGATAGTAGAAGATGTGGGCAGACAATTTCAAGCATGCATCCACTGTCCTCCCTACAGTATGTTTTCCATCCCTTTACCACCACAAATTGATTTTCTCATATACTTCTTTCATTAATGATATAAAGAGTAAGGCAAAAACTTGCTAAAAAAGGACATCAATTCCCTGGCAAGGTAGAAAGGCAGCCAACACCTTCAATGATTTGTCTACTGGTTCCAGATCGGAATGATGGCGACATTTATCTGCATCCCACTAAAGGTGTTGTCACACATGTAACCCTTTGGATTAATTATCACAAATAAATGTCATATTAATACAAGATTGTCAAGAAAATAAGAATAAGACACCAGAATAATAAGACACCAAGACAGAAACTAAATTTACACTTAATTAAATTTCACTCAGATCCCATAATTCCATTCAGTGAATGTAACATCACATCTTGGGCTGTCATCTAAAGACAGTAATTGTTTTTCTTAATAAATTAAGGGTGTCACCTACCGATCACAGAACTACTTGAGTTATCCAAAGAAATGTGTTGCGTGGCGCACAGCAGCAGGTCTTGAGAATGAAAAATTACTTTATTGGAGCTGCATTAAAAAAAACGAAGGGAGCAACACTCCTACGCGTTTCGTGGGTAACCGCACTTTATCAACTTGATAAAATGTGGTTACGCACGAAACGCGTAGGCGTATTGCACCCTCCGTTTTTTTTAATGCAGCTCCAATAAAGTAATTTTACATTCTTAAGACCTGTCTCTCTGCTGCTGTGCACCACGCAGTACATTTCTTTGGATATCTCTGGGTCTTGGACACGGCTGCACGCTGGAGGAAACTACAGGGGACATATAGGGAGTACCTTTATTTTTATATGGGCCATCCCAATGAGGAGGAGAAAGGCATTACTACACCACTCCCCACCTTCAGGGAATAAAAGAGCCTTACACAGGTTAAAAAGACTGTCTATTGGGTCACTTGTTATGGATTATAATCCCCATGTATTGCTACCTCTTTGATCAATTGAATATCATTATGGGACCAAGCACTTGAGCACCCACCCATTTCCTATACAAACAGAACTACTTGAGTATCTATTGTTATCTGCTAAATGAGACAGCTACAGTTCCGCCTAAATATACCAGAAACATTTATAGCCGAAAGCTGCTTATAACTGCATGACTGCCGTATTTAAAATTTAAAACTCTTTTTTTTTTCCTGGACACTTTAATTTTAGTTTTCTATTGATGGTAAATACTTGTTCCCAGATGTACTGTACTAAGCTGTGAATGTCTTTGTAATGACTGTACGCCAATCAATACTGCTTGCGGCACGTAGCAGATTTGGGCGTTTATTCTGAGATTGCCAAGAAGATTGTCACGTAGAGTTATGCTTGTATTATATATGTTTAGGGGTTCTTTAAATGTGGCAGCAACTGTGAATTTTCTGAGACTCTCTTTATGTGTGAAAAGTTATTTCTGCTGCATCAGATTCCCTTATTCATTCTTTCTTCACTTATTTGGATAGAGATAAAATATTCCCAAGGAAGGAGAAGATGGTTTAGAGCATGTTTATTGAAAAGGGGGTAATTCTAATACTCATTGATGTTAATGGGGGTTTTCGGCTGAAAATACTCAGAACAGCTACTACGGATTATATAGGATTAGCCCGTGCGGAGGCTGTAAGGTAAGCGGGTGCTTTCCCTGGCCATGGTGGACGGGCCGTGGGGGACGTTCCTAGGGGCGTCACAGAGCTGCTTCGCCCTCATTGGCGAACCGCTCACGTGACCGGCCTGTCGCGCCAAGAAATCAGTTTGAACTGATTTCTTGCGCAACGCGCGCCCGCTTCCGCGCGCACGCGCCCGCACACCACATGGACGCGAATACTACCTTAAGGCAGTCTGTTCGCTCAGCGTGCGGACGCCTCCGCACGGTCGGCGGTACCATGGCCCCAGCCTACGGCTTTTAGGACTAAATATATCAAATTGAAAAATAATGAAACATGAATGCTGATCAAGGGAGTAATCTGATTATCTGGTCAGGAAGGAATTTATTTTTTCCTTCTTATGAGACAGCATTGGATTATGTTTCACTGGGGTTTAGTGTTTGCCTTCCTCTGGATCAATAGGATAAAATATCTGTCGTCTAATTTTAGCATATGTTGAATTTGATGGACGTATGTCATTTTTTCAACCTCATCTACTATGTAACTATGTAACTATGTAACTATGTAACTATGTAATATCTTACATTCTGAAATATTCAATTTTTTTTACAGTTGTCGCTAAGTAGAGGTGCAGAAACCTGTCCCAGTATGCTAAAAAAAACAGGGTTGGTTGAATTTTGGGGCGTTTTTTCTAGGTGTATAAAGGCGTTCTGAGGCATTTCTGAGCACTTTTTGTAAAGCAGTCAGTGGATCGACTGCCACAGTCACGCCCAAAATCAAAATGTTCCTGTTCCTAAAAATGTTTTTATAGTTACGCTATTATGGTTGTAATATGATATTTAATGTTATTTATGTATAACCGTATAGAAGTATTTAAATATTTTAAAAAAAATAGTATACATATATTAGATTTATTATAATTGTCATATGAGGTGATTTGGACCTTGCCAGGGTTAATAGACACGTAGATGATTGCAAGCTCTTCGGAGCAGGGACTCCCTTTCCTATTGTTACTTTCATGTCTTAAGTGCTTATTCCCACTATGTGTTATAATATTTGCTCACGTGTATTACTGCTGTGAAGCGCTATGTACCCAGATGGCGCTATATAAATAAAGATATACATACATACATACATACTTGACATTAGTAGCTTGATATGCCCCTTAAAGCGGCAATCCAGCTGGCCATTATCTTTTGCTTGAAATTTTTTTTACATAGGTTTGAAGCAGGGGGTCATCCGGAGGACCCCCTGCTTCCAGAGATAGGGGGTGCCGATAGCCACGCTGCTCAGCTTGCTGGTTTCATGTAGTGGCGGCGTTTCAAAGCTCCCTTGCCCTGCGGGCCAATAGGAAGCCGTGACATCATCTGCTTCGACTTCCTATTGGCCCACATGACACAGGAGCTTTAAACTTTGTCGAGATACCATCATACCCTTTAGAGGTGAGTATCTCGGGAAGCATGGGGTCCCCATAGCTACTGATTGAACCACCTGTGCTGAAGCAGGTATAAACCTGAACTGTTAGTGGCCCTTGAGGACTGGAGTTGGCCACCGCTGTCCTAACTTAACCTGAGTAATTTGTGATGGTGCTGTAGGAATAGACAATATATAATTGTGCGTTTACATAAAGCATTGTACAGAAAGCAGGTATGGGACATTTCATATAATAAAATAATATTATATATAGGCTGAAACCTGTGCAGTGTTATCGTTTTGCTTTTCACCTATCTCTTTGTATTCAGTTCTTTGTAACCCTATTAGAAAACATTAGCTAATTGATTGGCCTATGGGAAAAAAAAAAGAAAAAGCTTTGTACAGTATTAAAAAGAAAAGTCCTAGAAAAATGGTCAAATTCAACCCATTTCTTACAGATAATAACTTCAATAGGAAAATATAAACCCATGTTTAATACTTGGCATGTGCTAAGTTAATGTGCATCTCTTCTGAAATATGTCTCTGGTGAGTGCTCCATGTTTTTATCCTGTCACCTATTGTGGGAGAACTGGCAGAAATGTTGATTATCACTTAAAGACCTATAATACATATTCAAATGCATTTCTTCAAATAGAGCAGCTTTTAAGATACGGCATTGCAGGGAGAGTTGTTTTAGTGAACATTGGTGTGCAGCTGCGCACACATTTTGTGCATATTCTCTCAAATCTGACGTTGCTAGCAGGGGCGGATTGCAGATACCTACCGGGCTGGGCGATTCCTTGAAGAGCGGCCGTCCTGCAGCATCGCGGCATTGTGGCAACACGTGGTCATGTTGTCATGGCAACGCGCTGCCTGGTGACATCGGGGGGTAATTTGCAGTCGGGTCGCCATGACAACACAAGGCTGCAGGAGGGCCGCGCCGGAGAAGGTAAGACTCCCCACCACACGCGCACACACCTTGGAGTGAGGAGCCCTCCTCCCGGTCTGGGGACTCTGGAGCTCCCTCCGCTGGTCGGGCAGAAGTTGGATCCGGTGACGACAGGAGGAGGGAGAGAATTGCAGGGGGGCAGGGAGCTGGCAGCACCAGCCCACCGCACCAACTCACCGCCCGATAGGGCGTCCGCCCATGGGAGAAGGAGCGTCTCAGTGAGTAAAAACACTGACTGTAGCACTGAGTTTGAAGCACGGGAATCTGGATCAATTCCCAGTGTCAGCTCCTTGTGACCTTGGGCAAGTCACTTTATCTCCCTGTGCCTCAGGCACCAAAAAAACCCCATAGATTGTAAGCTCTGGGGGGCAGGGACCTGTATCTGCACAAATGTCTCTGTTAAGCACGTTGTAAAACTAGCAGCGCTATACAAGAACAAACTATTATTATTATTATGGTTGCTAGCTATCATACAGATATAAAAATGCCATTGCAAGTTGTTGATAAATGTCATGCAGAATCACAGCAAAAATGGAGCGTTCCATTAAGATTCTGCTATTTTAGGCAGGGGGTGTAGAAAAAGACTATGCAGACCAAGTGAATCCTCGCCACAAGAGCTTACACTCATACTTTTCTGTACCTTAGGCAAACATAAAGACGTCACACAAAGCTTTGACTGAAACTCAAACTAGGGTCTGACTGTGACTGCAAAGATGTGCAGGGTTTAAAGCAGCATGATACAAGTAATAAAAAAGGGTGAATAATGTTGAAATGTTGGGTTTTAGTGAATTTTGATATGCCTTGATCCTTTGATTTTTGCTGTTAAATTATTTATTTTTTGCCGTAGGGTTTTTAACAAATCCCATTATATTACATACCACTCGAGCGAGATTTTAATGTAATATTTAATATTAACTACATTTCTAACTTGTTTCAAATTGCTACAATCTTTCTCACAATATTTCAATACTTTTTTTTTAATATCGCACAGATTTTTTGATTTTTTTTAAAAGACACAAATGTTCGTGAATAAGGCAATATTTGTGAGATAAAAACGCGTGTTATGTTTCTTTTACCAAAGGCGTTCATCTCAAGTTTATCGGAGTTTGGTGAATATAGGCCTTTGTCATAGGGAGAGCCCTCAGGACTGTTACTGTTAATGTGCTAGTAATATGTTCTCACTTAACACTTGATATGTGCAAAACATTCATGCATTCTCAGGGCAAATGTTGAATATTCCTGACTGGCTAAAAAGTCATAAAAAATAGCAACGTTTGTGAAAAACAAACAGATCTTTTAACCAGAGACCAGTTTCCCCAACCTGTGTTAAAAACCAGTAGTGTCATTAGTGCATGGAGGGAAAAAGAGAGGTGATCAGCAGTTGTAGATACCAGAGTACTTCATTATTGTTATTTTGTTCCATTTTGTCTTGTGTAAAAAGTATAATCTTATTCAGCATCAGCTTCAAGCAGCAGATCTCATATTGTCCTCAGAGGATTTTTATTCCTCGTTCAGGAGATATAAGCAGTTCAGGAGATCTAAGCAGTTCATGTGATATAAGCCAGTTTAAGACTTTTTGGCAGAAAATGGCCAGGACAGCCACTTCAGCACATGTAGTGTCTGGGAGGTCAAAATGGATGTCTCCCCAGAACCCAGTGCAGTCTGTTGTTACCATGGTAACCTCAGACGCCAGAGATTACGAAAATAATCATGTTAACCCTACATTTTGATTTGTAAACAGTGAGAGCAGAGCAATGCTCAGGGAGCAAGATACCAGCTTTATATAATTTTATGAGTTAATCTCATATGGCAGGAATGGCAAACTCCAGTCGTCAAGGGCCACCAACATGTCAGGTTGGCTCAGAGCAAATGCTTGAGCCATCTGTGCTAAAGCAGGAATATCCTCAAAACCTGACCAGTTGGTGGCCCTTGAGCACTGATGTTGTCCACCCCTGTCATATTGTAAGGGCTTCTGTGGAGAGTCCTGTTTTAACCTTTTTTAGGTTGGCATAGAGAGCAAAGTTTCCATGTTTGCTGATGACACAAAATTATGTAAGATAGTACAATCCAAGCAGGATGTAATTTCTCTTCAGTAGGACTTGGATAGTCTGGAAACTTTGGCCGGTAAAATGGCAGCGGAGGTTTAGTACATGTAAGGTTATGGGAAACAAGAATAAACAGGTGATTTACAAATTGAATGGGGCAAAATTAGGTCAGTCCTTGATGGAGAAGGATTTATGAGTGCTTGTAGACAGCAGGTTTAGCAATGGTGCCCAATGTCAAGCAGTAGACAAATAATATCTTATCTTGCATTAAAACAGGGTATGGAGGGAAGGGAAATAAGCATAATTATGCCACTGTATAAAGCATTAGTAAGTCCGTACTTTGAATATGGAGTACAGTTTTGGACACCACTCCATAAAAAGACATTATGGAACTAGAAAAAGTACAGAGAAGAGTCACCAAATTAATAAAGGGGATGGAAAATCTGACTTAGCTAAATTAGATTTGTTTACATTAGAAAAGAGGCATCTAAGGGGGAATATGATAACTATATACAAATATATTTGGGGTCATTACAAGGAGTTTTCAAAATAACTATTCATCCCGAAGGCAGTACAAAGGACACGGGGACATCCCTGAGGTTAGAGGAAAGGCGATTTCCCCAGGAAAGTTGTCTGTTGTATACATATGCCACGCTCAATAGCACTCCATTTTGACACATATACATATATATATTTTGTGGGGGTCAGGGGTTCCCAAAAAGAGCTTGCTGGGGTTCTGTGTTTTGTTTTTCCAATAAGGGCAGTTAAAATGTGGAATGAATTACCCATGGAGACTGTGATGGCAGATACAATAGATATGTTTTAAAAAAAAGGTTGTCCATTGTCTTAGAAAGGAAAGGTTTACAGGTAAATAATAAAAAGGTAAAGATAAAATAAGTAATCATGGGAACCATGTTGATTCAGGTAGTAATCTGATTGCCATTATTGGAATCGAAAAGGAATTTATTTCCCCCCTTATGTGATATCATTAGATGAGGTGTCATTGGGGGGGGGGGGTTCTGTTTGTCTACCTCTGGATCAAAATATTGTAATTACAAATATAGGATAAGTATCTGTCATCTAAATTTAACATAGGTTGAACTCGATGGACATATATCTTTTTTTCAACCTCTACTATGTAACTATGTAACCTGCAGCACATAGATTTTTTTATAGATAAGTGCAGAAAATTCACGTGTTTTGACTGTGTCTACAGCTGCAGTGCATTCTGTGATAGAAGGTTGATGGCAATTTTTTAAATCTCATATTGTTTCTTTTACTAAGGAACAAAGCCAGTAAAATACAAGAAACCTGTTTAATCCCCATGGCGCTCCTCTTCCCATCAGGGAACTAATACGATGCCATGTGAATCTGCAGCTGTTCCCCTGCTGGATCCCTATTATGAAGAGATGTGACCAGGGAATTAGACAATGCTCACATTTTATTATTGTACTTCTTTTATTAAAACCACTGACTCACACAGCTACCTGCTTTGCCACTTTACAAAAAAACAACAACTTATATTTAAGCAGTAAATAGCTTAAGGTTTTTACCTAGCAGGTCCCAACTTCCAAGTAAAAAGTGTAAAAACTGGCATTATACAGTTTTTGCTCATACCGACCCGTTTTAATTTTTAACTGTATTTGTGCTGTGAACAATTCAAGGGCCATTACCGCATACAGGCAGTAACAGCCTGTGTCTGTGCGAGATGTCCTGTATTAGCATCTATTAGGTTGATTGTCACAGAAAGATGTCACCTTCTCATAGTGAGCATTAGAATAAGGTAAAGAAGCTGAAGAGAGCATGTACAGTATTTTAAAACTGCCACCGCCGTTATATAAGCTGGAAATCGGCAACATTATTGGAGTCCACACATGCTTTCCCAATAACAAGCCAAATATGTTAAAGAACTGAATGTAATGGGGGCGCTCTTGTCTATATCAGGGGTAGCCAACTCCAGTCCTCATGGGCTACCAACACGTCAGGGTCTGAGGATATCCCGGTTTCAGCACTGGTGGTCCTTCTGTTGGTGGCTCTTGAGGACTGGGCTTGGCTACCCCTGGTCTATATGTTTGGTAATGGAGCTCTATTCGGGGCTGGACTCTACTTGAAGAATTTCAATACTAAACTCACCAGTCCTATATAGGCAGTCTTTATTGTCCCAACATAATAACTGATTCCCACTATCTTATACTATATTAGTGAAAGCACTGTATGTTTGCCTGCCTGGATGTCCGGTGTCCCTAGCAGCAATCTCATTGGTCCCTTGGCCCGCCCGCCCCCGCACACCTCTCATTGGGCTCACACACTCACACCACCCCCTTGGCCCGCCCCCCACACCTCTCATTGGCATGAGGCGGAGTGACGGGCCAAAGGTCCAAAAAAACAAAAAAAAAAATACACACACACATCACTACACACACACATCACCACACACACACACACACACACACACACACACACACACACACACACACACACACACACACACACACACACACACACACACACACACACACACACACACACACACTCTCTCTCTCTCTCTCTCTCTCTCTCTCTCACTCTCTCTCTCTCTGTTACATACATTAGCGGGGCTCACAGTGTTAGCAGCACATCTCCCGCTCTCTTCCCCACCGGTCCCGGAGGCTCCGCCTCTTCCTCCGCCTCTCCCTGTTTCCCGCGCTTTCACCCCCCCCCCTCCACGTGGGAGCTGCGGGACGGGTGAGTGAGCTGCCGGACGGGTGAGTGAGCGGCCGGACGGGTGAGTGAGCGGTCTTCACGTCCCCTCACCCCCCTTCACCTCCCCTCACTCACTTCCCCTCCACCCCCCCGGCGCCGCTACACTCAGCGGGAGAGCGGAGTGATCACCTCCCCTCACTCACTTCCCCTCCACCCCCCCCGGCGCCGCTACACTCAGCGGGGGAGCGGAGTGATCACCTCCCCTCACTCACTTCCCCTCCACCCCCCCCCGGCGCCGCTACACTCAGCGGGGGAGCGGAGTGATCACCTCCCCTCACTCACTTCCCCTCCTCCCCCCCCCCGGCGCCGCTACACTCAGCGGGGGACCGGAGTGATCACCTCCCCTCACTCACTTCCCCTCCACCCCCCCCCCCCGGCGCCGCTACACTCAGCGGGGGAGCGGAGTGATCACCTCCCCTCACTCACTTCCCCTCCACCCCCTCCCGGCGCCCGCTACACTCAGCGGGGGAGCGGAGTGATCACCTCCCCTCACTCACTTCCCCTCCACCCCCCCCCCCGGCGCCGCTACAGTCAGCGGGGGAGCGGAGTGATCACCTCCCCTCACTCACTTCCCCTCCACCCCCCCCGGCGCCGCTACAGTCAGCGGGGGAGCGGCCACAACACGCTGCCTCCCGCCTCAGATCCACGTGGGAGCTGACGGACGGGTGAGTGAGCGGCCTTCACCTCCCCTCACCCACCCCTCACTACACTTCCCCTCCCTTCCACATCCCCTCCACTTCACCCCCCCTCCACCACCCCCCTTAACCTCCCCTCCACCCCCCCCCTTCACCTCCCCTCCACCCCCCCCCCCTTCACCTCCCCTCCACCCCCCCCTTCACCTCCCCTCCACCCCCCCCTTCACCTCCCCTCCACCCCCCCCCCTTCACCTCCCCTCTACCCCCCCCCTTCACCTCCCCTCCACCCCCCCCCCCCTTCACCTCCCCTCCACCCCCCCCCTTCACCCCCCCTTCACCTCCCCTCCACCCCCCCCTTCACCTCCCCTTCACCCCCCTTCACTCCCCCTTACAACCTCCCACCACCTCCCCCCCCTTCCCACCATCCCACCACCTCCCCCCCTTCCCACCTTCCCACCACCTCCCCCCTCTTCCCACCACCTCCCCCCCTTTCCACCGCCCCCCCCCCTTTCCACCGCCCCCCCCCCTTTTCACCGCCCCCCCCCTTCCCACCTCCCCCCCTTCCCACCACCTCCCCCCCTTCCCACCACCTCCTCCCCCTTCCCACCACCTCCTCCCCCTTCCCACCACCTCCTCCCCCTTCCCACCACCTCCTCCCCCTTCCCACCACCTCCTCCCCCTTCCCACCTCCTCCCCCCTTCCCACCACCTCCCCCCCCTTCCCACCACCTC
Source organism: Ascaphus truei (assembly GCF_040206685.1). Taxonomy (NCBI): domain Eukaryota; kingdom Metazoa; phylum Chordata; class Amphibia; order Anura; family Ascaphidae; genus Ascaphus; species Ascaphus truei. Next base: position 38,614,616 of record NC_134496.1, read on the forward strand.
CCCCCTCTTCCCCCCTTCCCACCACCTCTCCCCTCTTCCCCCCTTCCCACCACCTCCCCCCTCTTCCCACCACCTCCCCCCTTCCCCTCCTCCATCTCCCCCCTTCCCCTCCTCCATCTCCCCCCTTCCCCTCCTCCATCTCCCCCCTTCGCCTCCTCCCCCCTCCTCCACCTCCCCCCCCCTCCCCCCTCCTCCACCTCCCCCCTCCACCCTCCCCCCTCCTCCACCTCCCCCCCCTTCCCCTCCTCCACCTCCCCCCCCTTCCCCTCCTCCACCTCCCCCCCCTTCCCCTCCTCCACCTCCCCCTTCCCCTCCTCACCTCCCCCCTTACCCTCCTCACTTCCCCTCCACCTCCCCCTTTCCCCATCCCCCCTCTCCCCTCTTCCCCCCTCCACCCCTCTTTCCCCCCTTCCCCCCTCTTTCCCCCCTTTCCCTCCTCCCCCTTTTCCCCTCCCCCACCTTTACCCCCTTTCACCCTTACCTCCCCCCTTCACCCTTTCCCCCACCTCCCCCCCTCCCTCCTTCTCCTCCCCTCTTCCCCCTTCCTCTCCTCCCCCTTCCCTTCACCTCCTGTCACCACCCCCCCCTTCGCCTCCTGTCACCCCCCTCCTGTCACCCCCCCCCCCTCCCTTCACCTCCCGGCAACCCCCTCCACCTCCCGTCACCCCCCCTTCACCTCCCCTCACCCCCCCTTCACCTTCCCTCCGCCCCCCCTTCACCTCCCCTCACCATCCCCCACCACCCCCCCCTCACCACCCATCCTCACCTCCCCTCCGCCCCCCTTCACCTCCCCTCACCACCCCCCACCACCACTCCGACCTCACCTCCCCTCCTTCAACGCCTTTCGTCCGCCCTCCCGCCTCTGCCTTTCGCCCACCCGCACTTCTGCCTTTCACCCGCCCACCGCTCACATCCCCGCGCCACACAGCCGCCGCACGCACTAAACAGACCTGCCACACTCGACACACACCCGCCGCCTCTCACCCACCCACACACACTCGACACACACCTGCCGCATCCTGCCCCTACGCAACAATATCACTGACCAGCTGTCACCCGCACTCGCCACACACCCGCCGCCTCACACCCTAGCAGGACCCCGACCCACAGCCAGCACTCACAACCAATGCGCCACCCGTACTGAACACCCACCTGCCGCCTCACACACGCTCACACCCTAGCAGGACACACGCCTCACATTTTTACATCACTTATGTCACCAAAATATACATTGTACTGTGGTGTGTTTACAATAAACCATTTTTATACAACATCGTATTACATTTTCTTCCATCTTTCTTTTCAACATTATTATCCAACCTTTCCAACAAATACTCACCTATTGTTCCACCATTTATAAATAATACTACCTATTACGCATTTACATCCCGGGCAACGCCGGGTCTCTCAGCTAGTATATACTGTATATATAAAAAGAAGTTAATTATTTATTTATTTAATACAACAAATATATCATTTTATCTTGCACCAAAAATATAATTTTCACAAAAAAAATGTATTCCAAAACGTGGGGTCTTCTTTTTGGAATTGTATTTTTAGTGAAAAGCAAAATTATATATACTTTTTTTGTATTTCATAAATAATTTATTTCTCTATATATTGGGAATCGGTTATTATATTGTAACAATAAAGAGTGCCTATGTATGATGTATGGTGAGTTTAGTATTTGAATTCCAAATACGTTGCAGACACAAATTGAGGTCTGGGGGTGGCTAACATTCACTGTAGTCCATAAGAGGCAATGTCATGTATCTGGTCATCTAAAGTAAAAACAAATGCTGCACACCATAAATAAAAAATCATAATCGCAATACAGTGACCGTTGCGCCTGGGTTTGAAGGATAAATCCCATAACTAGAGTAGAGAGAAGCAACACAAGGCACTTTCGGATTTAGTTAATCTCATTTATTAAAGGCAATACACAACGTTTCGACCCATAGGTCTTTCTCAAGTGATGCCACAGTGATAAAGATGCCACTTTATTTCACTTGAGAAAGACCTATGGGTCGAAACGTTGTGTATTGGCTTTAATAAATGAGACTAACTAAATCCGAAAGTGCCTTGTGTTGCTTCTCTCTACTCTAGTCATCTAAATACATGTTACTGGGCTTTAATAGTAACTCAATGGCCAGCTAGATTTTGCAAAACGTTAGAGCTGGAAAGAAGAGCTGTTGTTTTAGTCTGTGACTGCAGATAGGAGTTTATATGCAGAATAAAACAATATGGTAATGCAGTACTATTTACTGGAGCTGGGCGGGATTTTTTGGCAAACTCAGAACCTCCTCGGATTGGCCAGTTTGTTTGGTCCGCGGATTACTGCAGATCAGTCTCAAAAAGGGTGATCCGCCATTTTCACATTTTTAAAAAAAAAAATCACTAACAATCCACATGGCGGATTAATTATCCGCAGTCGGATTGTTATTAATCCGCACTCAGATTAAATCTGCGGATAGAGAGTGCATATTTTTAACAATCTGAGTGCGGATGTTTAGCAAACCGCGATGCACATTTCTGATTCAATATGGAATCTGAGTGCAGAGTCTTAAAAACCCAGCCGGTTTGTATCCAATGGTGGATTCAGATTAATTCACTCTGATTTTATTAATACCCTATCCACAGGCGGATTTTGGTAGGGAGGACAGATTTGGTCTAAAAAACTTTGGAAATTCCGGGAAACGGATTTGGACCGGTTTGTCCATCTCTACTATTTACTTTATTAGATTGTGTTTGACATACCTGCAGGAATAATGCTGCCTGTGCCTATAGAGTACTAGAATTGTAGCTGCATTTGAAACGTTTGTGTTTGCTATGAATGTACCATATGCCTTCTCTAATTGCTGCAGAGGTGGTTGGACTGCAATGAAGCGTTTCTAAAGAGTCTTTATAAATTAAGCACAACTACGTGAGTATTAACAGATGCACTGTAGGTGCAAAATTAAGTATAAAGTATATCCCTACATTGCTGGTATAGACCAATTCATACACTTGTTCAGTCATGAAGGCAAATGTAGAACTCTTATAACACATTAAGTACAAGCTATCTCATGTACGGACCTCAAAATGTACATGGGATACATGATATGGAGGACATTTAATGCATTCCTTCCACTACTAATGCCCCATGGTATGTATCACTATTGAAGAAAACATGGATACATTGGACACACGGTGATGCAAAGCCACAGGACACCTTCCAGTCTCAGATCGCATAGTGGCGTAGCACTGCTTCGTATATTTAGGCTTTGGTCCCGCTGCGTCCAGCGGCGCACACAGCCACGTGCGCGTTCCTCACCAGCAGGGGTATCCTTCTTGAGCCGGTCCAAGTCCCCCCTCGCTGCATGGCTCACAACGCGCTGTGACGCGTCAGCCGCCAGGGGATGCAAGAAAATTGTGATCCCGAGCGGTGACGCGTCACGTGGTGCGCTGATGAGCCTATCAGTGGCGAGGGCGGGAGCGGGAGCTGTCAGAGAGCTTCCTCCACAAGGTAGGGGGTGGTGTGTGTGTGTGTGTATCAGTGTGTGTGAGGAGGGCATTTGTGGAGGTAGAGGGAGGGAGCGGGAGCTGCTTACCTTCCACCAGCCTCAGCAGCTCCCTCCTGCAGCCTGGGAGACCGAGCCCATGGAGGGAGGGGGGGAGTAGCGGGTCCCTCCGCTCAAACCACGGCCGCCGCTCCCGCTCCCTAGAGACCTCAAATAGCGGTCTGTGCCTCTCTGTGCGCTGCCTGCATGCAGTGCGGGCGCGCTGACTGAGGGAGCGGGCCGTAGCCTTAGCCATTTACAGCAGCTGATATGAATTTGGCTTTCATTTGACAGAATGATAGTTGAGTTGTATTCACACAGGTACTTCTGTTAAACCTTAGGTCGTTATAGGATTTGATGAGAGGAAAGTCATTTTGCAGTAGAAGTGACTCAGTGATTAAGGGCACTGACACTGAAAACAATGACACTGCCTTTGAAGCATGGGAGTGTGGTTAAAATAAAAAAGTTAGAAGACAATGCACTCACGCTGTTAGTTTCTGTTGAAGAATTCTGATGTCGTGCAGGAGAACAGAGAGCTCCAGTCCCACATCTGCCTGCAGTACAGTGCAGCTCTATCCATACCGGTCCACAACACACACACACTTCCAGCTTGGGATTCAAGAAAGCCTGTTTTCATCTGCAGGTGGTTATGAAAAAAAGCTTTCAGGTTACAAGACACCCTTTATCAGGCGCAGCGTATTGTCCAATAACCATAAAGGACAATACGCTTCCCTAACAAAGGGGGATTTGATAAATGTGAGTTTTTAAGCCATTACTGACTTATCTGCCTATTGCACATTTTGTATCTTAAATATAAGTTAGTTTTTCTCGTGCGGCATACTTTTTATAAATAGACATTTTAGTATTTCTTTATTAGTAACAATAGAAAGTAGCCCAGTGTGCCTGGTTACTGCTGGAGCAGCTGCAGCACAGAGCAATTGATTTCAGGTCTTTCGGAAGTAACGAGCTTTTAGATGGTTATTCATTTCGCTTCTTCAATGTATTAAAATACCTGGTCAGCGAAAGTCAAAGAGGTGACTGGCTACATTTAAATCTATTATCCATCCATATCTCATTTCTGTCATCTTTTGTCCTCTCTGCTGCCTACGATGGAGCCTCCTTTATTATATACGATTGCTGAATGCGAAGGAATTGTTCACAATTGCAGAAGAGAATGGCACAGAAGATCAAGATCATCAATGCTTTACTCTTTTATGCTGATCAAAAACTGTTGAAGAAACAAATGATAAAATGAGCATCTATTGTGAATGAAGGAAGTTAAATATATGACATATTTGCAGAATAATGGCAACTCTGCTTAAGCCTACATTTTATGGCCCGTTAGATAATCTCTGAGGATTTTTTTTATGAATGAGGTTTGCTCAGAGAGCCAAACTAAATGTGTTTAATTTTCCTAACCAATCACAATTTATCAAGGCCGGGCATTTCACGAGTAAACGTGTATATTTTTGTTACAATTTTAAATGAGAGAGATTATAATTACAATGGTTTCATTTCCCTAAACAACAAGGCAATTAGGAGATACTGTATTATGCAAAATGGTTTTAATGAGTAGAAAAGGCGAATCCTGAAAGCACAATGTAAACAGAAAGGGAGACTGTTAAGATACAGCTATAAACAAAAGACAGAGAAACCGCAATGCTACATCCAACATGACAAATCATATTGTTAAATACTTATCTGTTCTTCACTCATAAGTGAGGGTCACGTAGACTTTGTCCCCGGTGGCGGTGTGCGCGGTGGGAACAACATCCGTCCCTCTATGGTGCCGGGCGCAGGCGATGCCTGCACGCGCAAGTAGAGCTCGCAATGCGTGACCACGTTTTGTAAAGACAAGGATTTTGTCTTTTCTTGTGGTGACGGAGCGCTGGCCACGTCACGGCGGCGGGTCAGCCAATGAAGGGCGAACCAGCCACGTAACGTCATGGCCGCGCCCCCGCCACGCCTCCCCGTCGCAAATTGCCTGGAGTTCACCAGGCTGTGCTGACTCGGGTAACGAGCGCCCGCCAGGCACCCCGTCGTGCGAGCAGCGCGCGCACTGGGGCCTTAGCCTTAGCTAAATTAGTTTGGCCAAAGCATTTGTAAGCTTGCAGACCATGTGCTGATTTGATCTTATCCACAATGTTCTCAGTAACTGAACTCAGCAAATCCCATCACAATCCTTAAGTCTGTATTATAGCAAGCGCTTACGCGCATGACGTTGTGCGTGGAGCGCGCGTTTTCTGTATATAGGCCAAACGATGACGCGCGTGACTAGGAGGCGTGGCCATGACATCACAAGGGTAGGCCTCACTGTGATGAGCTCGAAGTGGCACGGCAGCCGCTCGAAAATACAAATGTCTTTGTTCTTCCACACAGCTGCCGCGCCGCCGCCGCTGTCTGCCGTGCGTGCGCGACGGCACTGGATACACTGTCATAGGGAGACAGGTATTTTCCATTACCGCGTGCACGCGCTTAGTATAATACAAGCCTTATGCTGAGTTTTTAGTCAGCGCGATTGTGCTAGCGTGCGGCAAGCACATATTGCTTAATGCCTATGAGGCCACCCCTAGTGCGCGCACGACGGAGCGCGATGGAGCGCGATGGAGCGCAGGGTTTCAAATCAGTACAAGAATGTGCATCAAGGTAACCCAAGGGATTTATTCTTTTGTGGTATCGAACTGCCGAGGGGGAGATTTCATCTTAATTTTAATTAAGAAAACATCCCAACACGAAACCAGCAGGAATTCGAGGCACATAGTGTGGAGCCAGCCGATGACCCAACCCTAATTCCATCAGTTAAACGTATTAAGAAATAGTTGAATTTTTTGTTTAAATAAAGAAAAAAACAGCACCTGTGTAACGGGTGCAAATCATATATCCTGTTGAAATATGACATTGCAAAAAACTGACACTTTTTTTGTTTTGATTTTCTAAACCTGCATTGTATGAAAAGTAGCGAGAGAAACAGCAAAGACTGGGGCTTGTGGTTAAGAAATTGGTATGTAACAGACTCTGTAATGTATCTCTTTATCTGCTACAACAGCCTCAGAGAAGGAAATCAAGTGTTCTAGAATGTGCAGCACAATGGATACTTGAGAAGATAGCAGTAAAGCGTATTAAACTATTATTACTACAGGAGGGTGAATGAAGTGTGCATCTAGCTTGGATGTTAAGGGCTGGGTTATGGGAAAGGGTTTCGCCATTGTAACACGCCAACGTTAGTGTAGGTTTGGCTGATAGCACCAAATTAACAGCCAGGACCATTCCTCATAAAGCTTTCCGTTGTCCTCCTGTGAGGAGGCTAATTCTGCGAGAGCCTTATCTACATTGACAGGGAATTTGAAAATACAGATATCGCACCTTCTGTCACCTTAAATAACGAAGGGTCCAACAATGCATTGGTTTTCAGTTCCCTGTGGCATGTATGTTGTGTAAAGAAGATATAAAGACAGTCATTATGTCGGCAACACTTTATTACATAGGTTAAGTAGAATATTTGGGTTGACGTGCATGGAAATAGCATCAATGCACTCTACTCGGTTGTCTATTGAGAGCTAAACAAGTAAGAGGTTCATTGACATCCACTCACTGCCCTCTGCGTTGTATTCCATGCCTAGTACACCGGCTTCTTCTGCCTCTGTGCCCCGCATTGTCTGCTTTCATTGTGCTGCACAAAGCAGGACCACTGCCTGGCTCCCTGTCTAAATAATGGGAAGTCAGCATATTACTGGCCCTTTGCTTTTACACAACTTGCTGGTCTTTTTATTCCTTATGTGTCATTGCACTAGCGAAATGCTTCTCTGTACTGCTGTTAAGGTCATAAAAATTGAATATGTTGCTTTAAGATGCCCAAATGCCTTTTCAACTATTTTTCGGTCACACGGTTTTCATGTAACACATTATGCCCACACATGTCATACTAAAAGCTCCACAGCCTATTTTTAAGAAAAAGCACAAACAAGTACGAACTAGTACTGTACAACACTATAGTTTACAACTTAATTGCCATATAGCACACAGACGACTTGTCTCAAGTTGGGTATATCAATAAGAATCAACAGAAATCTTGTTTTTCACAGAAGAAGCAATCAACCAGCTGCAAGAGGTGGTTACTGCCACATGAACATACAATCTGTAGGTTCTTGTGTCAATTAGACAAATAAGAAATATTCCACAGCTGTTCACAGTTCTGCAGATCCCAGAACTCAGTGTTGTTTAAATGTTCAGTTTTGAAAGGCATGGCTTAACAATCGCAGCGTTAATAAAATGTGTAAATATACATACCGCCGACATTAAAAGTTTATTGAAGATTATTGCTCCGCAAAGTCTCTTTTTTTACTACTGTGACATTTCAGAAGTGTGACATAAAGCTTAAATATGGTTTACTTTTTTTGTCATCAGACTACGTTCTTTAAGCCAGAAAGTATAATTCATTTTTTTGTAGATAAAAGCGAAAGCTTTTACGACCTATCATTTTTTTTATCCATATCATCAATTATATATACTGTATGATTACACGGAGCAGCACATATTTTGAATGAACCATCGTGTCATATAGAAGTTGCCATAGAATTACAATTTGACTCATTACATTGAATCACTGTTTACTACAAGCATCCAAAACTCATTTAACGCAGAACGCTTAAAGTATAGAGCTATGAAATCAGCAGGAGAAATGTAAAATTAACTTCTCTGCATTCTAACATGATGTGAATATATTTTGTTGTACACAGCAACAAAACTAACATTTAAAACGGCAATCCCATCCATTTTCAGCATTGATTTCGGTTTTTTTTACACCATTGGTTCTCCGGGACTAAATTGTGCTATTTTTGGCTTTCCGGACACCCCAGTTTCTGACATATTTACCTCTTCAGTTGCCAGTAACCTTCAGGTGAATTGAAAGATGTATCTTCAAGATGAGGGGAGCGCAGGTTCACACCCGAAAATACAAGAAAAATAGCAGAGTAGGGTGTAATACGTTCTCAATGGTGGTGGTCTATGTGTTAGGGAATTGCATTAATAGCAGGGGTGGGCAACTCCAGTGCTCAAGGGCCACCAACAGGTCAGAGTTTCAGGATATCCCTGCTTCAGCACAGGTGCTCAATCAGTGGCTCAGTCGAAGAATGTACATTCACATTTCAAAGATGGTGCAGGGGTCGTCCAATCAGAAGACACAAGGTCATCCCCTGATGATTGATTGCATCAATGTATCATGGATCTTGCTCCAAGCTTTGTACCATATGGGTCAGCTTGCGATTGGTGGAGTGTTAATAGCAGGAGTTGGAAAGGAGTTACATGATGCACAGATTATTATAAAATGTATGTTCATCTCTGTTTTTCTTTTTAAATCAGTTATTCATGTAAAATTAATCCGCCAAATCTGAAGCAACGTAAGCATTCCAGATAACAATTTTTGTCACATGTAGGAAAAACTTTGTAACATTTGATGCAAACGCAAAGTGAAAACGGAGCAGTGCGTCCATCCAAACTTCTATTCACACTTCCTTTACAGGAATACATCAGCCTATTATTTGTACAAATTATCTTTTAAGGAGAGTTTCAATTCAACATTATTTTTGTTAACCAATGAAATTTCAATTAAAGGCTGCATTTGAGAACAGTTAGAACCAATGACATCATTCAAACATCATCTGCAACATGATAACATTCCCTTGTTGCTTGTTCTTTGTCTCTTGTTGTGTCTGGTTGTATATTCTCAGCATATATGATACGTTTGGCCAGGCAATACTTCTATTCACCTTACTTGCTTTTCTAAGTAATCATTAATTAGTAGCTTCTCTCAGTGCCAGTTTCTAATTACTGGCGCCAGCGATTGAGTATCACAAAGTGTAGATGGGAAATGCAGTACGTTGTGTTCCAATCATGTTCTCCCAGTAAGTCATTCTTGCTAGGCAAACACCTGGTTGGTATGTGACATGGACAATGCTTAGCATTAGAAACCAGAAGACACATAGAAGTGTTCAAACTTTGCCTAATCTGCTTTGTAACGCTGTCCTCTTCAGCACTGCGTGTTTGTGCATCATTAAGTGGACGTGAATCATTTTGCATTGGTTTCTGTAGATATAAACCATCGGCATTGTTTAGAAAGTGTTGCTGTTGTCTTCTTTATTACTTATTTTTTAATGATTGCCCTTGTTTTGGCACAAGCTACTTTTACCCCGCCAATGGTAAAGGGAACACGTATCACCTGCTCCAGGCAAACCTCTGTGTTACAAAGCTCCTTAACTTGCTCACAAAAGTGACATGAAATCTTTTAGTAAATTGTGTTTGACAACCAGAACCAAAGTATCAGAGATATTTCCCAGTTTTTGGTACTACAACATATTATATGCCTTGATAACTATCCTCCATTCAATACAACTAGTTGTTGTTTGGACTTGGTAAATCCAACCTAAGGATTAAACAAGAACTGAAAGTTTTAGTAGCTTTTTTGGTCATGGAAAAGAGTTCATCTTTATGTTGTGATACGTTTTATTGGCCCAACATCTATAGTGCACAGATAACTTATGCTGTAGGTCCATTTTACATGTGTACTGCTATATGATGTAGAGACATTGTCAAACCATTTTTGCATTATAATTTAATCTATGAAGAACTCTCTCTTGTTGGTCCATTAAAATGTACCACAACCTCTGACAAATTTACAACAAACGAAAACAACAGAAATTGTCCTCAGATGACTTAGGTGGGTGGGGGAGGGGGGTGAAACCTAACACACTGGCAAGCACCTGCATCATTGCTGAGATAAGTAGTTCTTTTTCAGACCACAACTTGTGTTGGACATTCCTAATATACAAGAGTTTTTCTTCAGTATTGGTTTAGTGCTCTGTAAGACATTGGTTGTACAACATGAAGGAGCCTGGAGGAGTCTGAATATGCTCGGCAATCCACAGTACTTTTTCAAGAAGTGATCTCTTCTAATGGACCAACATGAGAGTTTTCCATAGATGTACAATATAGGTATGGACTTCAGAGCCAGGTCACAAAACAACACAGAGGAGAAAGGGAACACTCGCACTCTCCCCACTGGCACAGGCAGTGAGCGACTTGAGGCGCGCTTCAACCTGGCTCTGAAGTCCAGCTACGGTGGCCTCTGGTCTTTTGGCGTTCAGAGGCCACCGTGCCTGGACTTTGGATAGCTGACGTGACACCATCCCAGAGCCCTGAAAGTAAGGGGAGAGATCGGAAGACATGCGCACGGAGGACGGGCAGCTGTCTCAGAGAAACCGGAGCCAGGTTGAAGCACTCCTGTGCCAGTGGGGAGAGTGCGAGTGTTCCCTTTCTCGTCTGTGTTGTTTTGTGACCTGCAGTAAAAAGTTCATATGCTATTTGCTTTCCTGCATGTGTTTCTTTGTGCATGAGGTTACATTACCCTCAAGAACAAGTGATTCTAAGCTTTACAGATATGAGGACTGCTGCAGGGGACCAGTGATATGTTTGTTTTTCCATTTAAATGTCCAGTGAATATCAGGACCCAGGGAGTCCCCAGAACTAATCATACTGTGATTAAGATCCGGGTGACCCTGCAGATAGAAAAAAATGTATATTGAAATTCACAGGGATTGCTGCTTGAAACAACTACCTTCACTTCTATTATTATCTATATGATACTCTTCCAGTTGTGAATTGCACATTTTATGGAACTATTTGCTTCTTCAGTGTTACAGTAAAAGTTCACTCAGTCATTCACTGTTAAATTATGAAATGTTCTGTAGCCGAGGCTTTAAAATATATATATATATGTATGCTGTATGCTGCACACTTTCGGCAAGTGACCTAAAAGAAGGAGACTGATTGCATGCTTTGAGCATCCTAATTTCTGCACCTATAGCTATAAACATGAAAGACTTTCAAAATCCAGAGGGCAGTGTATATTTAATCTAAATTCAACGTGCTGCCATCTTTTAGGGTAAAGAAGTGGGGAATCTGTCCCAGGAGGCTGCCTGTGGAAGTTTTGTTATGTCATTGCCCTAAAACACTGTAATTCTGTCAGGAATGGCACAGATAGGAATCGGAATGGAAATTAATTGAAAGAGAAGAATGATGGGATCCTTCACGGGCTCTGAGTTCTTCAGATATCACTCTATCAATGCCTACGCCATAACTCCATTCCTTCAAAGGAAAGCAAAGTCGCATTATGAAAAGGGTTATTGAAGTCATGTGGTTCAGTGACTTACCTAAGGTGACCTCTGTGTGAAGGTCAAATCGGGAACACTAATATGCCTATTACGAAACGTAACCGTTTATCGTTCTCTGTAGAACATATCCTACATTCAGGTAAAATAATTGGCATTGAAATCTCAAAATGTATTCTCTTCTTTCATGTGTTTCATGAAGCATTATTTCTTATTTTTTGTAACCCACCACAGGTCGAAGACAAAGGCAACGCAGGGGAGTATGGAAATTAAAACAAAGGGCACAGATAACCCCCAAATTCAAATGTGTGCACAGACACAGATCTTTTCATTAAAATGAAAACACTGGAATAACAAAAAAAATTAAACACGGATTTTTCACCTAAAAATAAACTCCGAGAAATAGGACTCTCAATGTCAAGTTCAAAGAGCTGGTCATTGTATTCTGTGTGTGAAATGTTATCTTCGCTTTCCTTCTGTGGCAATACATGTAGCTCGTCACTTCAAGTGTCCATTTCCAGTGCTGATTCTTTGTTCTTTGAGGCTGTTACTTTCATTATAAATTAATGTTCACCTCTCCCGTGGATCCCCAACCCCATCACAATTAAAGAACTTCACAAACATGAGAATATAATATTAGAGCACTGCTTGATTGTTCCCAAAGCAGGGTTATGTTGGGGATTCCCAAGGAGAGGATTAAAAAACAAATATTTCTAAAATATCAATAATTTTATAACATTTTGTTGTTCATAAAATGCTTTACTAGGGAATAATACATTGAGAGTTTAGCTCTCATTTTCAAGTTGTCGAGGAGAAAAGATGAGCCATCCTAGTGTTTGAATTCCTGTATTATATCTATATAATTCACTGTATATTTAACTGTCCTGTTTCATTGTTCTTTCAGCAGTCTTTTTTATTTATTTTCTAGGAATCTTGGAAAATCTGGACTCAGAGTATCATGTTTGGGGCTTGGTAAGTATAAGAAGCCACACCATATATACATGAAAATCAAGAGCAATTATGTGGAATTTTAATGACGACAAATCCTCCAACATTCGGCACATAGAAATAGATAGCACTGTAATTCCTCTACTCTTGCTTGTTGGAAGTACTTCCAAGAAATTGCTATAGAAGTCCCCTAACCTATGCAAATCCCCAGTAGAGATAGGCGCACCTGTCACAATCCGTGTAGATGAATCCAAAACTGCCATTGGTTAGAATCTGTACGGATTTTTATCAATCCAATCCATGGATTCCGCCACTCGCTGGGCGATTTGAAAGAATCCAATCCACGGAGTCCAGGAATCCGCGGATTGGATTCTTAAAAATCTGCCAACTGATTGCAGAATCCGCTATGTGGATTGTCAGTGATAGAAAATAAAAAATATCCTGAAAAGAGGAATCACCCTTTTGGAAATGGATTCGAGGAAATCCGCAGACCAAAGGAACCACATGATCCGCGGCGGATCCAAATCCGCAAAAAAATATTCGCCCATCTCTACACACTACACACCAAGCAAGTTATGTTCAGTAGGTACAGCTGGTCTAACAGGACACCAGAGCATGTACCGGGTTTCTGCTAAATAGGTACAGTTAGAAGGTAAGTGGCGGGTGTACAAATGGGATTTTAATGATTGGTGTCAAATGTTAAGTAAATTCAGAGTGGATTTTTGTGCAAATTACCTTTTACTTTTCATCTTTCACCCTCATTATCACATACTACACTGGGAAACTATCAATTAGTTTCAGTTTTCTGCCAATTTAGAAAAAGGTGTATCAGTTTGAGTAATCACAGTTAAATGACCATACTGTACCATTCATGTTCTAAGGCAACAATTTGCTCAATAATTGAAATACATTTTTGTTCAACAGGATTAGAACCAGGGATCCTCCAGAGCTGAACTGCTCGATTTTCAGCTCCGGAGACCCCCTGGATCCCGCGATACTTGCAGTTTTCAGTGCAGGCGCATGCCCTACTTACGTCCTCGGTTGCAGCTTCCTACTGGCCTGTAGTTTAGTGGCCATTTTGTTTCCCCAAAAGGGGAGAACACCCGCCCCCAAAATTGTAAGAACGATGAGAACCAAGGGGCTAGAGTGGTACAAGAGTGGGGGGGAGAGGGTCCCAGAGCTAACAAAAAAAAATGGATTGTTTAAGCTCTGCAGGTTGCTCTGGTGCTAATCACGTTAAAATAAAAAATGAAGCTGGGGTTGCTGTTAATGTGACCACACATTAAAAAAGTTATGGTGGGTAAAAAAAGTGACAAAACCCTTCACCGTACAGGTACCCTTGCACCGATGAGACCCAAAAGTTCTAAACAACAGTCTGTGAGTAGGGTTACAGGCTCTGCACTTCTTTAACCCAGGCTGTGCTGAGAAGCTGTGTAATGCAGCAGGCATAAGCTTATGGGGTCCCATGTTAAAATGAATAAGAAGTAAAGAGTGACACACTGTGCTCATTTGCATGTCATTACCCAGAATCCCTGGCTGCAATGAAAGCACTGTTTGCTAAGCGATAATGGGGAAAGACCGGGTTGCAGACCTGTGGTATTTTTATTTGGTGTTTTAGTATGCAAATACATCTAAATGTCTGGTAGTACTTTATCCTGTGCTATATAACACTTAATTTGTCTTCCACTGGATTAAAATAAATCTTCGGTTTTAATACTGAATTGAAATATTTGTGCATTTTGTAATCTATGAATTAAATGTAATCAGTCTAAACTCATTTTTTTTAGCCTTTTGGTTTCCTTTCCTGAGAATCTGCATTACTGTAGAGCAGGGGTGACCAACTCCAGTCCTCAAGAGCTAATAAACAGGTCAGGTTTTCTGGATATCCCTGCTTCAGCACAGGTGTCTCAATCAGTGGCTCATTCTAATCAGTGGCTCAGTCAAAGACTGAGCCACTGATTGAGCCACCTGTGCTGAAGCAGGGACTTATTGAGCCATCTGTGTTGAAGCAGGGATTTCCTTAAAGTGGAAAGAAAGTTATATCTGTGGCGCTCTGCACTAATGACAACTATATTATAATAGGATAAATATTAATATAAATATCAATATACACCCAGTATCAGTGATGTGGCCCGTCCAGTGAGGTGCTCCACGTGGTGATATGGTACATGAAAAGATAATAAAAAATCATAGCATAATTCTGCAAAAGACAATAGACCAACATATAACAAGCAATAACATACAAGACAAACGCTGAGAACAACAGGTGACAATTAATAATATAAACACATTTAATTAAGACATATCATAGATAAAATACATATAAAAAAGGTCCCAACAGGACACTCATACTCGAGTGAAGGTACCTGCTTACCAGAGGCGAGGAGGTATTATGCGATGGATAAATCAAAGAGTATCCCCTCTTATGGATGAGCAGCTGCTGGCTCAGGCGTCCGCTCCTGGGCGTGGAGCTCTCCTGTTCGTGCGGTAACAGACCTCTCCAGTCTGTGGCGTTCGCCTCCGTCTCCGGTCCAATCTGCGCATGTGCAGTGGCAGCTGTGAGGTCGTGGCTGCAGATTCGTCTGGCCCAGGCTCCGCCGAGTGATGAAACGAATGGCGGCAGATTCGGTGCCAAAATAAATGTCAGGCTGCAAAGGTTGACTTCAAAAGGGGATATCGAGTGAGTGGAGATGTAGACTGTCACGCAGGACCACCCTCCGCGTTTCGGAAGTCGTGATTATTATTGAAGTCAACCTTTGCAGCCTGACATTTATTTGGCACCGAATCTGCCGCCATCCGTTTCATCACTCGGCGGAGCCTGGGCCAGACGAATCTGCGGCCACGACCTCACAGCTGCCACTGCACATGCGCAGATTGGACCGGAGACGGAGGCGAACGCCACAGACTGGAGAGGTCTGTTACCGCACGAACAGGAGAGCTCCACGCCCAGGAGCGGACGCCTGAGCCAGCAGCTGCTCATCCATAAGAGGGGATACTCTTTGATTTATCCATCGCATAATACCTCCTCGCCTCTGGTAAGCAGGTACCTTCACTCGAGTATGAGTGTCCTGTTGGGACCTTTTTTATATGTATTTTATCTATGTTATGTCTTAATTAAATGTGTTTATATTATTAATTGTCACCTGTTGTTCTCAGCGTTTGTCTTGTATGTTATTGTTAGTTATATATGTTGGTCTATTGTCTTTTGCAGTATTATGCTATGATTTTTTATTATCTTTTCATGTACCATATCACCACGTGGAGCACCTCACTGGACGGGCCACATCACTGATACTGGTTGTATATTGATATTTATATTAATATTTATCCTATTATAATATAGTTGTCATTAGTGCAGAGCACCACAGATATAACTTTCTGTCCACTTCCAGTTGTCTGACCAGGGGTCAGAGTTATATCATAGGCAGCCGGCTTACTTTTTAGGACATAGCGCTACCTGTTTTTTCTTCCAGGGATTTCCTTAAAACCTGACCTGTTTGGTAGCTCTTGAGAACTGGAGTTGGCTACCCCTGCTGTTGAGGCATATACTGTAGCTTTACTGCACCAGTTGTTTTTAATGGTATTCCCTCCTAGGTCTTTCTCTCTCCCACCCCTCCATTCTCACTCTCCCTCCCCTATTCTCTCTCTCCCTCCCCTATTCTCTCTCTCACACCTCTCCCCCCATTCTCTCTCCCTTCCCATTCTCTCTATCCCACCCCACCATTCTCTCTGCCCCCCACCCCTCATCCCCTCTTCCCCCCCCCCCTCCCATCCCCTCTTCCCCATTCCCTCTCTCCCCCACTCACGTAAATGTCCCTACCTAGCTGTGGAGTGGGGCTGTCCGCTTCCGCCATCACCGTCCTATGACAGCATCCTCTGCCGTCACCGTCCTCTGCCGCTGGCCCCCAAAATATGCAACCCTCGGCAACTGCCTAGTTCGCCTAGGCCTACAGTATAACCAACACTGGTTCTAATCCTGTAGGGTCAAACATCAATACACCATTGTAGTCACAGGGTGCCTTAGTCTTGTCAACACAATATAGTTCTTATGGTAATCCTTCTAGGAAGTGTGTTATGACACCTTTAAATATACTTTGCATAGCCATTAGTATATCTCCCAGGGTACCTCAGGTGTGCACCTTTTTGAGCATGGGCATCTCTCCGTAAGTTATTTAGAGGTAGGTTTAAGGGGTTATATATACAACTTGGGACACTATTAAATTAAGTCTCCCCATCCCCCACTGATCCAGGCAGGACCTGTATGATACAGAATATGGTTTTTCAATTAAATGAAATGTCTATCTAGTATGTTAAGTAGGTGTTCATAAACATGGCTGTAAGCAGGTCACAAATAGGCTCATATCCACGGGTGATGCAGTGGGAGAAAGATAAGAGAATGCTGTCATGGTAACACAGGAAATTATATATTATACGCCTTAGAATTGTATTGTTGCATAATAACAAAGAGGTGTACTAGTCTCTTATCGAAATATCTGTCAATCAAATATGTGCATTTAAAAGCATAAACACATATTCAACATTTAACCATTTCAGTGCTGACAGTTCTTATACACTCATGTTATACTTTATTGTCAGAATATACATGCTTATACCTTTGCAGAAAATGTATTTAAGATATCCCTGCATTCATTTATTGCCAGAATGCTGGATTTTGTAAGGGCTTTTAAATGGCAATGTAATATCGGGCCTATCTACTCATATGCAGTTGGAATATTACAACCAATACATTGCAGTGTCTGCATTTATCTTAAGCCAAATAGTGGGACATTTATTAGTGAGCCAATCAAGAGAGAAGATTTTTATTTTGCACGACTAATTATTAATCACAGACTAACTGACTAACATAAATTGTAATCTCCCTCGGTGATCAATATAGGTGTTCTTGGGTATCCTGAGAATGGATGCGTAGCAAAATACAAGGCTCATATAAGTTTTATATATAAACATAAGCTAAAAGTACCTGGAGTTGCTCGAGAATTCTTAGAAACCAACCTCATCCCTCCCATCCTACCCCATTCTTTCTCTCCCCCTCTTCTCTCCCCTCCCCCCCCCCCCTCATCACTCTCCTTCCCCTCATCACTCTCCCTCCCACCACTTTCCTTTAATACCTTATGATGTCCCCACCCTCTCTTCCAGCCTTCTTACTTTCTTCTCACGTGTCAACTGACTTCCTCTGTTTCTTTCTTTCTTTGTCTGCTTTCTGTGTAAACTTTATAGCTATCTGACTCTCCTTATCTGCCACCAGGCTATGTGCATTATGATATCACCAGTATGATGTCATGTGCCAGATACATAGCCTGCCAGGTACAACACCCAGTGGCTGACTCGCTTAGAGAAATTGTAATAACTCATAGAATTGAAAATAGAATGTATCCAATTTCCAAACATAGATCAAATCCTGTTCCTTGATCTCAGGAACTATTATGCAAAATGTGGTTACGATATGTTAAGACAGGGGTGCGCAAAGTTTGTGCGCTGCGCCCCCATGCCTGCCAGCCCCATTGCTCGTGCCCCTCCCCTCCCCCACTTTCACCTGAACCGGCATCAAAAAATGACGAACACAAGGCAAGTGAAGTAGGAGACATTGCAGAGGCCTCACTCGATTCCCTACCCTTGGGGGAAAGCGCGGGGCCCCTACAACCGCCGCGTCCCCCCCTAGAAAATCTTGCGCCCCCCAGTTTGCGCACCCCCATCTTAAGAGGTGTCCAAATGCATAGCGAACAGATGACTAAACAACTTTCCAAAATATATAGTAGATACATTATTACTATTCTCTAAAGCCTAATCGTTTCTTAACCTCTGTGCTGCCAGGGCGGTCCTATAATACAAGCTGGAACTGGCCCCTCTGGTAGTGAAAAGGTTAACCGCATATTTTTATTGTAATTTTAGTAAATTCTTTATATATTCTGATGACAGGGTATTGTTTTTCCCATATTACAATCCCGGGCGTGTTTGTTGTCCAAAGATCGTTTTAATACCCTAAATTACATATCTAAATAGGTCATTTATTTAATGCAGCATAACCACAACACAAGCGGAAGCAGCTGTTCCATTTAATAAAGAATGTTCTAACTTTCTAAAAAGTTGTTTCCAAGCTTTAATTTTCTGTCAAAATGAAACTAATGCGGGACCGTGCATTATAATTGGCTTTAGGGGCTGCGCATTTACACCCAGCACAATTTGAGATTATAAACCTCAAACGGAAGACAGACACTAATGTAACATACTGTAAATACATCAAAGGAACCCCTCAGGAAGGATAAGAGAATGTGATGTGTTAGAGAATTTCCATGCTATCGCAGTGTGGTTACCATGGTTACAGGTTCTGTGGGTGTCTCACTCGGTGCCTATTTAAGTATTAAGATACTCAGATGTCTTTAGTCACAGATGGTTAGGCACAAATACAAATGGGGACCCATCCTCTATGACAGGTGTGGCCAACTCCAATCATCAAGGGCCACAACAGGTGAGGTTTTAAGGATATCCCAGCTTCAACACAGTCAATGACTGAGCCACTCCATTGAGACACCTCTGCTGAAGCAGAGATATCCTTAAAATCTGACCTGTTGGTGGCCCTTGAGGACTAGAGTTTGCCACCCCTGCTCAATGACATTCCTTCCTTGTTGACTACTATTGCACGTAGGTGTGCCAGGTGGCTTCTCCAAAAATACTGCACACAATGGTGAAAAGTTGAGATGCGCTCGACACGCTCCATGCAGTTTCCCACTCTCCTTGGCCCCACCCCCAGGCTCCTGACACCTCCGGGTAGCTGCATTACCCAGCAGCAGCCAATCAGGATTGAGGAAGCTTCCCAACCCCCTAGCATCAGCCCTGCTCTCTCCCTGCTCTGGGAAATGTGGCGGTCCCCCAAGCCGGTCAGGTCACTATGTCCAAAGAGGTAATACTGGACAGATACATGTCCAGTATAACCACTAATTTTTTACTGAACAGAGTGTCCAAATACAGGACAGTCCGGTTCAATACTGGACACCTGACAACCCTATTTGCACGTCCAATACTATCCTACTCTATTTGCACCCATTTACTTTTGTATAACATTTAGTATAAAGTGGATTAACCCCCAGATGGTAGCAACTAAATGACTTCAGTGGGTTCAGACATGTTGTGTAAGGACAATACAAGTGAATGGGATAGAAGGTAAGCACCATTTTGTAAAATATAGCCCTTAGTCCTCACGTAGCCTTGCCGGATCTCCAATGTCTTAATAATGCAATCATAAACTTTCTAAAGGTTCAAAGCAGCAACCTCCCCAAACCAA
Organism: Ascaphus truei; assembly: GCF_040206685.1. Taxonomy (NCBI): domain Eukaryota; kingdom Metazoa; phylum Chordata; class Amphibia; order Anura; family Ascaphidae; genus Ascaphus; species Ascaphus truei. The sequence goes on from NC_134496.1 coordinate 38,634,565, forward strand.
GCCCCCCCGCCCACCCTGCCCTAAGTCTGCGGCCACACTAGCGCTGAGCGTGCTGACCGCGCGGTGCTTGCCGAGTTTAGTTTCGGCAATTCAAATTGTCCCATCCCTGCTCATGCGGTGCGCGCGCGCTCGTGTGTGGGCATGCACGCTCACTCACGCTTGGCGCTTTAGTAAACAAAAAAAATGAGACGTTGAAGCACGCTCAACTTGCCCGCAATGCCCCCCGCACGCGCGTGTGCGAAATAGCCAGGACACCCGGCGCTCATGCTTGGAGAGCTGGTGATGTCACCGCTCTCAAGCATGAGCGCGGTCAGCGCCAGCGGGGTCGCAGCCTTTGTCATCCTGTTTTTTTTTGTTTTTTTTTTACAGCATTGAAACTGGGCGATCTTCCAGAACTGAACTGAACTATTTTCAGCTTCGGGGACCTACTGGTTCCCGAGATACTTACATGTGACGTTTCCGGTATTACATTCTGGTTTTTAAACTTGATTCAAATGGTCGTCCAATAGGAAACCACAGCAGATGATGTTGCAGCTTCCTATTGGCCATAGATGTGGCAGCCATTTTGTTTAAGGCTTAAATCCGGTACACTCACTGGTATTTGGGGAGAATAAAATAACACAGTTCAGCTCTGAGGGATGTCAGCCCCAGTTTCCATTCTGTAGAAATATGTTGGGTAATAAATAACAGAAAACTGTAGGGGGAGTTGCTGTAAATAATTAGAAAAAAATATATCAAACAAAAACATCCTATTGCTTTTAGTGAGATTTTATTGAGACATCTGGTGTGGTGCAGTGTTGCAGCTGGGAAACTCTGGTACATTAGAGTTATTTATCAAAGTCTCCTAGATGATAAACCGGGGTAAAATACGGCAGTTTTATCCACGAAGAAAATCCCATTTGTTTCAATTTAAATGTTTTTTCTCAGTAAATTTGGTGTGGTTCTTATGCCCCAGTTTTGCTGTGGCGAGACTTTAATAATTACACCCTAGTATCCCATATGTGTCATGTAAATAAAAATACCACTTGTGGTGCATTTGCACGTCTCACACAGGTCTGCAACCCTGCCTTTCCCCATTATCGCTTAGCAAACAGTGCTTCCTCTGCAGCCAGGGGATTCTGGGTAATGACATGCAAATGAGCACAGTGCGTCACTTTTTACTTCTTATCCATTTTAACATGGGACCCCATAAGATTATGCCTGCAGCATTACACAGCTTCTCAGCACAGCCTGGGTTAAAACTGTCTTCAAACTGAAGGGTTAAGACAGTTCAGCAATTTGTATTTCTTCCCCAATAACTGGGAGGATTTATTAATATTACAGACTAATTATCATATCCATACATACAATATAAAAAAGCAGATGGAAGAAACGGAGCTTTGCATTTGCAAGTGTTTCCAGCCTGCCCATTAATCTGCTCCAGCATTAAAGCATGTTCTTTTATCCTTGGCCTAATATCGCATAACACATGTAAATGCTGGTATCCGTGTCAAAGCATTCCACTTATTTTCTATGTTGATAACTTAAATCGCACTCTCTTTAGTCTGTGATTTTCCATGCTCTGGCAATGAATACAAATGCAGAAAACCTTCCACGTGCTTCTTACTGTTCTGTCTCCCGCCTTTGCATTTCGAGTTTAAATATAAACAGAATTACTGCTGAAATTGCAGCAGACATGAAGTTCATTTCCATTTTAATGTGAATTGCAAATCGTAGTTTAAGTGAGAAGTGAACCACATTCTGTACCTTCTATTCTTGTTGGTGCCAACGCGATTGGAAATTGACGCTTATAATGTCTCCATTTACCAATATAACCTGGATATCTTGATGTACGTTTGAATGTATATTTCGGCATGCAGATGAAACAAGATGTTGCTCTAAAACGAGGAGGCACAAAACTCCACAAATTACCTTTTCAGCTCCTGTAAAATGTAAAATGATGGCTGTCATGTCCATTTTTCCTGTGTTTGTGCTTTATCCACATCTCTCTCCATATGGAGTATATTGCCAGGCAAAGACTGTTCTACTGAAGGCTAACCCAGAGACTTGTTGCAAATAAATTATATATTTTTAATTTTTTTATATATTGATATATTTACTTCTCTTACCTTCTCCGCTAGCAGCATCTCCTCCTGCAAGGTCCCGTCAACATGCCATGACGTGACTTCATGCGACATCGCGGCGGCATGTGGTGCCGAGTTGCCATGGCAACGGGTGTCCCGTTGTCATGACAACGTGACGCCGTTTGGCGGCGCAGAGCCATGTTGACAGGACCCTGCAGGAGGAGGTGCCGCCGGATAATGCTGCCACCGCCCGGAGATTTCACAGGTACACCCGTAGCCCGGACAGGAATAAAAAAAAGTGCTGCTCTTCTCCTTCTCCAACAATAAGAGTGATAATTATTGTGGAACACACATTCATCCGTTTTTAAAAAAAAGCAAAACGCTATTTTAATGTAATAACAAAAAGTCGGACAACCAATTTCATGTGTTTGTCTTAAACATACAGGTGTATGGGTTTACGTTTCTCCCTGATATAAAAAGAGGAGCGTCATACAAATCATAATAAAATCAAGGCTATATGGGTCAGATTCCCTAAATTCCGATGCAGCGTACCACACCCTTATCTGGTGTTAACTTCCCTTCAAGTCAATCACATTGAAGTCAATGGCTGTTGACACCAGATCGGGGTGTGATATTCTGCATCTGACCTTAGTGAATCTTGGTGTATCAGTCACAGTAGACCTGTCAACTCTCACTGAATTTCTGGGAGTACTACTGATTTGGAGTCAGTCTGATTTTTATCCTCCGTTCTCTCACAGGCTTTAATGGCGCCTCGCTGATACAGCAATGTTCCATTAAAATACGATTTTTGCCCCAAATCTCACTGATTTCAGTTGTTGGAGTTGACTTCTCTACAAAGAGTAGAAACAAATACTGGATATTTAGATTGTTAATTCTGTTCATCAAGGGTCTAAATGATACAAAAGGTCAGTCAAAGATACTGCATAAACGTGACTTCTTTATGTTCTTCAGTGTAGGAGAAATCAATGATACTGACCTTGTACCCACCGTGGCTTAATATGAGCAGCATGATATTCTTAGAATGATGTTGGCTCTTATTTGCTGTCTTCGGGGCTTATTCTATATGCGCCAACGTGGTCACTTGGGCCATTTTCAGACACAATTCCCCATGGAAGGTTCTGGTGAATTTCGGTCTAAATCAGAGAAATGGCCAACTCCAGTCCTCAAGGGCCACCACCAGGTTGAGTTTTCAGGATATCCCTGCTTCAGAACAGGTGGCGCAATCAGTGGCTCAGTGGAAGAGCCCTGTAGGACTGAAGTTGGCCACTCCCACCATCAATGTTTTGAATAAACAGAAGACGTTTTTGGAAAGACCTTTTATTTGGATAGTTACACATCAACTACTAACACATATAATTATTTATGTTGTTTTCAGGCACTTGGGTTACATTTGGAGGTCAGATTTCTGATGAGGTAAGAGATAAATGTATTGACACATGGAATACTAATACTGATTAACCCCAGTGCTGCCAGAGGGGCCAGCAATGCCGTTTTAAGCGACACAATGGTGGTTTCTAAGGTAGTACAGAACGTCCATTCATTTTAATGCACACTAACCAAGTCTGTGCCCGGAGAAATAAAGTTACTGCACTCCTAGGTAACGTCATACATGGAAGTGAAAGGCTCTTCAATAGCATCAAGCGGGGCAGAATAAGTCACCGGGCATATTTATTATGAAGGCCCCCACTGTGATTATTGCTTCTCTAAAAAGAAGCTGCTTCGAAGTGTGTAGTCATACACAGTATTACTTTATACTGCAGAATTTTCAATTCATGATTACATATTTTTAATAAGATAAAAAGTAGCACAGCTAACAAACCATCAGACTTCCGTGGGCACATTTCCGCAATCATGTACTGTAGAGTAGCAGCTCACCAGGCATCTTGATGTAAGCTTGAGGCAAAGTTATCAGATGAATCTTTTGAACAAATTTCGGTCTACATTCCAGATGTTGTTTATGTCAGTAGAATCCATAGAGGGGTGAACAATAATGGTTTGTCTTGTCAGGGATTCAGTTGCTAGCAACAAATGGCGAGTAGTTTGCAAACCATGGGAGGTAATCAGAATTCCTTTGCATCAATCAGCCATACATTCATAAACATTTATTGGTTATGTCAATCTTCAGGTTCCCAAAAGAACATATTCGGAATCATTAAAAAAAATAAGAGACTATATTTAGATCTGTTAAAGCAGTCCGTCCTAATGTTGCTTGCATTATATTGAGTGTAGGTTAATGTTTAGTAATGAGTTTGTAAAAAGTTACTAACACTGGCTTTCCTCTTGCTAGTCATGATGGATTTGGGTTTATGAAGCATCATTGTGTTAGCCCTATAACTTACAGTATACATGGCCTATTGAAGTCACACTGGCGCATGACCTTGCTTACTGACTCACAACATGGTACAGTATAAGTACCTGTATGTTGTGTGCTGTAAAGTAAAGTGCTGCAATCTACATGCAAAGAAAATCAGGGGTTTCACCCTCAAATTTAAATATGAAATTGTTAGAAAGAAACTTTTTTTTTTAAATAAGTCAATCGACCAATTTCATAGTCTTTATCACAAAAGGTTAATAAGAACACGTTAAAATTGAGATATCACGTGAACATTAATATCTTATATTAACACTCTGGCTTGTAAAATATGAATTTTCAGGACAGATATGGTTCACCCAGAATGCACAGTTTTTGGTAAAGTTACTCAATATGCAAGATCAGTTCAAATGGTCTCTTTTGAACCGAGGAATATGAAAGAGTTAATGATATTAATACGGTTCATGCTGCATGCAGCATGTAAAATATAATCTAGAAATACATGATAAGGGATTGCAATAATGTACGCAACAAATAAATCACATTTATGCAACAATACATGAAAGAAGGAGTTAAATGGATGTACTCTGGAATAATTTTCTTTTGCTTGAGAATAGTTTTATCCCCTCACTACTAAATTACCAGAAGCAACTGAAATGATATATGTGTTACAAGCAATATACTTATTATACATTTACTATAGTATGGATGGTTATTTTGTTTGATCAGTTAATTGTAGAGAAATTCAAACTTGACCAAATTCGCTTCACCTATATTTTGCTTGAACTTTCTTAAAAAAGTTTGAAAATTCACCAACAAGTTCAATAGAACTTTTAAGCCCACAACTGACAAATCGAAGCAAAACTCAAATTTGGAACAAAATTGTTGAATTTCACGAGAGATGAATATAACCTGAAATATAAGAGAAAGGGGAGTTCTTGCTAGAGATGAGTGATTGCCCCCGTATTTTTTTTTTTTTTTAGACCAAATCGGTCCCCCCCACCAGAATCCCCCTGCGGATTGTGCACTAAAAATCCGAGCTGCGGTTCCATATAGAATCCGAAATCCGATCCAATCCTTTTAGAAAGTGTGGGACGGGACTAATTTAAATATACTTTGCATAGCCACTGGCATATCTCCAAGGGCACCTCAGGTGCGCTCCCTTTTCAGCAAAAGCATGTCACCCTTATTTATTTGGAGGGAGGTTTTGCCCATCTCTTGTTTTAGGAGGTATCTAATAAGATGTTAGTATTTGACCATATCACAGTCGATTCTTGATATGGGGAAAGAAAGGTTTTAACATTATCTATTGTGACAAACGGCTTACTCATGGGGCTCCGCCGTCTGTCCGGGACTGTTAGAACACGGTCTTTTAGGGTAGGTTAAATGACGAGGCATAATGTGCTGTTCCTTTAAACAGGCTACTGCCTGGTTTATTCAGTCCCAGGCACTGAGACTGCCACACGGAATACAAAATAATACATAAGCAAACGAAACCCTGCTCACCTGAGCAATAACTTAACTAAGGTTTTTCCCTGACTGGGATTGGAGCGGCTTATCCACTTCCAACAACAAATTAAGGAACTTTGCAGTTTTAGAAAAAAGGAACAGATTGATTTAACCTGTTTGGGGAGAGTCGTTTCCCCTCTCTGCTTCCAGCAGCCTTTCTGCCTCCAGGCTCTTGGGGAGAGGGAAGAGGAACCAGGAATTCAGCCTTAAATACCTGATTTCTAACTAGCAGGACAGGTGACAGAAATCAGACATCAGACAAACTCTGGTCTGGATCCCAAATCCCTCAGTTCCAGCACTTGCCAAACTGTGGGATGGAGTGCATGCATTCTGAGGCTGCACTTTTCAGCCTAAACAGGATAGAAACTATTCAGTATCCTGGGAGCCCTATATATGAAATTTATTACCATCCCCTGGTTTCTGTCAAACTATGTTATATGAGTGTATTGGCATTCTATAATTCATATGTATGTATGTATATAAATATGCGTGTGTGTGTGTGTGTTTAACGTGTGTGTGCACACACAAACACAAGCTGTCCATTTGCATTTCAACAGGTGGCTGAGCAGCTAATGACCATTGCGTATGAACACGGAGTAAACCTCTTTGACACCGCTGAAGTTTATGCAGCTGGAAAGTAAGTGGCTTTGTTTGAGTTCTAAACTGCTCACACATATTTACTAAGGACACATACTGGTTGTGGATATTATACCCCTTGCAGGTTGTGATTACGGACAAGCAAGAGATGTAAGAAAGTGTACAGAACCCGTAAAACCCCCCAGGACTCTTCTTCATGTCTGCAGACACGAACGTGCTGGGCACTTTCATTTCACCTATGTAAAATTTGTTTCATGGTCCATTCAAATGCATCAGTATTTTACCTAAAATAAGCACATCCTATAAAATAAAAATGGCCACACGGCCCTTTGTGGCTCATACCTTTGCTATCCTTGGAAAATAAGGGTTCCAGCAGGTTTTTTATTGACACGTTAAGATGACTATAATATTGGCAGAGCAAAATGAAGTAAAACTCTAATTATGTGCAAGCGATTTATGTTCCTTTATGGAGGGCCAGTTTAACCACTAGGCAAACTAAGCGGTTGCCCAGAGCAGCAAAATTTGGGGGCGGGGCAACAAAAAACTGGGGATTCCATGTAGCAGCAGGGCTGCCAACGGGGGGAGGGGGTGGGGGGGGGGGGGGATAGCCGCAAGGACTTCTGTTCCAAGCCCGGTGTGTCAGGGGGCCAGAGCACACCGCCGGCAACCATAATATGTGAGATGCCTCTCAGAGGGGGCCTGCTGGAAACCGGTGGAACTGACAGGCACCTCGGCGGACACCCTCTGACAGGCCCCCCCCCCCTCCTGTAGTGTGGGCCCCCTCTGGCAGACATCTAGCAGGCCACCTCCATCCTCCAAAGCTGCAGGTAAGCACACTCTGCTCCCTCCCCCGCCACCTCCACCACTCCTGTTGTGGCCCTCCCTGCCCTCAAGGCCTCTACCTCCTCCCTGGCACATAACTACCCTTCCCCCCCCACCAGGGCACACAATTATACCCCCTTCTAGGCACATAACTATACCCCCCCCTCCCAGCACATAGCTAAACCCCCCCAGGCACATAGCTATACCCCCCTAGGCACATAACTATACCCTCCCCCCCCCCCCCCAGTACAATGAGAATATACAACCAGTATAATTTCTCCTTTTTAATGTAAAATACATCTGTAGTTATAAATGCAGAATTGTTATACATACTAATGCACAATATTAATTTTCAAAAGATATGGGGGGAAAGAATGGAGGGGGGAGGGTGTGAAAGCGCAAGGCTGAAGGTTCGCCTAGGAATACACTTGCACCGATCCTGCCTTTATGATGCGATAAAATGAAAAACTCTTAAGATACAGACACTGTTTTTAAAAAAAAAAAACAGATTTGATAAAACATCAGATGCATTTTTGTTCACATTATTTATTAACATCAATGTGATGCTTATTAGAAGGTAATATCAATTGTGCTTGTTACGTCCATTTATTATGTTTTGGATATGAACATTTATTAGGTTCTTGTATGTACCGTACAGTAATATAAGCCATTGTAATTAGTTAACTAACGTAAACAGCATGGGGAAATGACTTTGAGTTATACCAATAAGTGATTACAGAAATATGCTGTCCACGCTGGAATGTAATATCGTTTTTTTACTAAAAGAGGAATGATTTGCATAACTATTAAATTACTCCACCATTTGATTATCTCTAATGCTTGTGGTAGTTCATTTACATAATAGATAATTGGGATAAGTGAATAGTGTAGGTCGCCTTGATATTAAAAATGTGTACTATGAAATCTAGAGCACAGATGCCCTAAACTTCGTGAAATCAGGGCAAATAATGCAGGGTTACCAAAATTAGTAACGGAACGGTATTTCCCCTGAGTTTAACTCAAATCCACTAAGATAATTCTCTGCAAAAACAACTGCCGTTGTTGAGCTCATTAGCACAGAGTTAACGTTAGGCTCATTTAACACTGCGTTAGCTTCAAATCACCTGGCGTTAATTCGTGTTTTACCTAAAAGTGGCGTTAGGTTCCTCCAGACCTTGGAATGTATAAGAGAGTGAGAGACCTTTTCTTACCGGAGTCCGAAGTCCCATATATATCCACTTTTGGAGAACACATGGAGAGGCCCCTGTGAACAAAAAATGGGCACACTTTAGATACCTGGAAAATAAGCCAATAGGGGACAAAGCAGTGATTCCCAGCAGGGGGTTTGCGGACCCCTAGGAGTCTCAAAGGGGGTTTCCCCCAAAAATCTGGCAAATCCCAGACCGTATAGTGGGGTCCTGAGCCTGTGTGGGGGGACTGCGCACTTATTAAGTCCCCAAACTGCACCTTAGTGTGACTGGTAGCCATCAATAGCAGGAGTTTCCAAAGTTGCTCCTCACACTGCTTTGCATCCACAACGGCTAGGCATTGTGGGGTGTGACTTTGGAAGCTGCGCAGTAATTGACAGCTATACCACTCATACTGTCAACACACACGGGGTGCAGTTTGAGGCCTTATTAAACGTGTGTTCCCCCCACAAACTCAGGACACTATACTGCCTGGGGTGGATCACACAGTTTTGTTAGCCAAAATCTGCTGATTAAGCAATACGATTTATTAATTGGGTTCGCTGAATAAATATTTTCTAGCCGGCGGTGCACAATTTAAAACAGGTTGGGAACCACTAATAAAGCATAAGCTTTTCACCGAAAGACCTGCAGTTCATGGCACTCAAGAAGCCAAGGACTTGAAAGAATCCACCAGTTTTACATGAGAAAGAACAATTGTATTGTCGTTAGCATGTAGAAGTTTAGCCAAAATCCTGTGACAGAGAATAGAGGCGTTAGTCCCCAAATTACATTTTATACTAGTTAGAAGTTTATACTAGTTAGTTCTAAAGATTCCAGCAAACTGTACACTGTCTAAAAAACGGTATCTCTTCTGTTCCAGGGCAGAAGTGATCTTGGGAAATATAATCAGGAAAAAAAACTGGAGGTGAGATCTGGTCCATTCAGTCAGCCTTTTTTCCAGATCTTTGGTGAAGATGCAGGTTACCTTCTAGATTACAGTCCATGCACTGGTCAGGGGTAGAGATGTGTGAAATGTTCTACAAGTCATTGCACTTTTGTATAATATGCCATGTTTATTGTGTGTGTGTGTGTGTGTGTGAGTGCGCGCGTGCGTGTGTGCGTGCGTGTGTGTGTTACCTTGGCTCTCTCGACAGAGCAAAATTCCAATACTCTGTGCAATTTTATATTCTTTTATAATGGGATGGAAAATATTATGATACAAAATAATGTGATAGAAAAACCGTCTATTAAGGACTACCAGTATTATTAGTAGTAGTATTACTTCCTGCAAAATATTAATGAAGTTTTTAAAAAAAAAGCTCCTATTGTCTTTACATACACTGCCATTCTGTTCTTCTCTTTATTAAAGCTGCAGTTCAAGCTGTCATTTAAAAAAAAAAAAATACATTCAATATGTGCTTCAATGCAATCTGCACACTGACACGTGATTAGCTAAGTTGCTAATCGATCCGGTCTCCTGTAATCGATCGCTGAAGATTCGGCTCTGGGATTCTTTAAATCACTGTTAGTGCAGCAGAAGTGTACCAAAGATGCAAAGTTCTGTGTGGAAGATCATGTGACCAGGCAGTCACTAGATACAATTGGTGCACTGCGAGAGAGAGAGAGAGGGCAGGGCTCAAGAGCCAGAGCCTGTCTCAGAAGAGGAAGGAGATGTGACTTTGTAAACGGTTGCTATAGAAACAAAAATGCTTGCTATGTTAGAATACATTAAAAAGTCTTACTTTTTTTATATTTTAAAATACAATAAGTATTTTCTCATAAATAATAATCATTTAAAAAAACAGGTAGGATTTTGCTTAAATTGCAACTTTAATATAAACAGTTGTGAAAGCTGCCGCTTAAAATCTGAATTTAGCCAATTAAATGATCATCTTTTTACTCAACAAGTTGTTTTCTATTTGACAAATCTAATTTTTTCGCTGGCAAACAATATTTCCCTGTAATGAGATGGCCTGTGTGTATTTATTAATGACGGATGCAGTTTTAATTGCTGAACCTACCACAATGTATTGTATTTATCTTCTGGTCTATAACAGGAGTCCACGTGATTCCCTCTAGAACACAAGATCGTTAGGATGACAGCTTGATAACTTGTACCGTAGCGGTATCCCCCCTGTGTATTTATGCAAGGTTTAATTGAAAGCTTATATTCTAGTTTAATTTCATGCCTAGACAACAGCCTAACAAACAGGCGTAATTAGCTATAACAACAGTAAACATAAAATCTTACTCTCTCACAAATGCATTATTTTTATTTCAGTAATCATTGCAGGATTTATTCTTTCAAGTTCCTAACATTTTTTGGGAAATATCAGGCAATATTATTATTATTATTATTATTATTATTATTATTATTATTATTATTATTATCATCTTTTATTTGTATGGCACCAACATATTCCCCAGCGCAGTACAATGTGGGGGAGAGAGGACAATAACATTGTATGAAAAAAGAATACATATATGTTAAGACAAGCTGAGACATTAGGAAGGAGGTCTCTACCCCAAGGAGCTTATAATTTAGTCCAGTATTCCATTGACTGTACATTCTGCTTGTCCTTTCTGCAGGAGATCAAGTCTGGTCATCACGACTAAAATATACTGGGGAGGAAAGTAAGTTTTGCCTGTTTTGCCCAAGCATGATGTTTTTGAAACGTCATGGAATTTTCTTACCCATAACCCTTTGCATGTATAATGTTGCATTGTCTCTAAGCAACAGGAATAGGATAAGACTGGTATATAGCACAGACATGTGTGAACTTGCCAAGATTCACGTCATCAATGTTCTGCCACCACGTTTAAAAAAAATGTTCAAAATTCACGAAAAAGTTCCCTTGACAATTTTTGGCCAAAAAGTTCTGAAAATGTTGCTGAAATGTGGGTAACAAAATTGCCTCGAACTTGTCTAACTTCTAGCGCAATTGGCAAATCTATATTCAAACAACATCCAAGCCCTGAAATAGGGCGATCGTTCTTGCAAAAAATCATATTTCAGGCTATGTATGTATAATTTATTTATATAGCGCCCACAGTGTACTTGGCGCTTTACAAAGACAATACAGTACAGGGAATTAAAATACAATAAACCCAACAAAGTCGGACAATAGGAAAGGAAATCCCTGCCCTGGAGAGCTTACAATCTAAGTGAATTGTGTGTGTCTTAGGCCGCGCTTGTAGTCCTTGCGACGGTGATGCTGACGTCACGCGGCGGTTGCTGAAAAATCAAATGTAATTGACTTCCAGGGATCGCGACCAAGCCGTCGCTCCGTCACGTCGCTCTCTCTATAAGCACAAGTGACGAATTCAATACATTTGTTTTGACACGACACCGGGACTATAACCGCGGCCAAACTAGTTGTGGCAACGTTTTCTTTGGCAAAAAAGGCAAATTTGACATGGTTCGGGGAACTTGGGTGAAAACTTCACACATCTCTGGAGCCGCGTCCATATTGTGAGTGACCGCACGTGCGGCGCTGACCACAGGACACACCTCTATGGGGCAGGCAATAGAACACGCAGTACGGCGCGGCAGCGTTTTCAGCCACATCACAGCCACGCCTCCACCACACCTCCCCGTCGCTGTGGATCTCAGGCCACAGATTGCTCGGCCGACAGACGCACGCGACGCCCACTATATCTGAGGCCTAATGGCAAGTGGAGTTTATCATAGAACAGTTACATAAGTCGTTACAAAGTAACACAGTGGTAAATCACTTCTACACAAGTTTAGTAGTGGTATTTAAATGAATGGGACAGTATGTAGCTGGTGTAAATCAAGAGGATAAGAGATTGTAGCTCATGTCTAAAGACTAATTTTATCATACTGTATAACAGTTTAATAATTCCTACAACCTGCCAGGAACTAGGAGCCACATTTGTACATTTTCCCTTTATTTTGACTTTGAATCGAAAGCTTCATTGTGTGGTTGTTCTGCTCTATGCTTCATCCCCATGCAAACTTTCCCACTGCATTCATCAACGCTAAATATAACTGATCGAATGCAAGCGGCCGCTCAGAATGGACAGGAAGAATGTGAGCTTCAAATATGAAAGTGTATTACTGTATATAAATACACACGTACACATAAACAAGGGGACTATATAGTACTATACATCAAATTGGTTCATAAAACATCTTTCCTGACTCAAAGAGTATTCATTTGTCCTCTACAGCACTGAACAGTATGGACCTGTTTTGTGCTTCCCACACATATTATTTGCATTGTAGGTACAAAAGGATTAATCTTTGGTGTTACATATTGCTTCCCAATCAAATCGTTTAAGGGCCATGTTTACTAAGTAATTTTTTGCCATAAGACTCCTCCCGGCGCTTGAAGACACCCACCTGACATCAGGGGTGGGCAACTCCAGTCCTCAAGGGCAACCAACGGGTCAGGTTTTCAGGATATTCCTGCTTCAGCACAGGTGGCTTAATCAGTGGCTAAGTCGAAGACCACTGGAAGTACAGGGTTAAACCAGATTCAACCACTTTAATAACATTTCCATTACCCTTTGGACTTCTCAACAGTGACTTGTACATTTCATTTTATTTAAGAGCTGAAACAGAAAGAGGCCTATCAAGAAAGCACATTATTGAAGGTAGGTTGCTCAGCGAGATTTATTGCAAAGTCCCATTATGTGCGGTAAAAATTCATATAAAGCCACGCTGCAGGTGCCAACAAAATGTAGTTAATACTTAATTTGGATAGAGCTTAAATTACTTTTTACAAACACATCTAAGTCTCAAAAGCGGTTGTTCACCTTCTAACCAATACATAGTCCCTGCAAAAAAACCTCAATCAATCTCTGCCCGAAAGGAAGTCAGAATCAATATGGACGCCGGACTCCTGTGTGGCCTTTCACACAGGGGAACAATGTGGCAAATTCATTTATTTAAAATGACCAAGAAAATATCCCACTGACTTGCCAGATAACACCTGTGTTGGCTGCACCAGAGAAATCAATATGGCCGCCAAACCTCGCTGGTCCTGTGGGCTTCCTATTGCTCTACACCACTGGCTATATTGGAATCTACTTACATGGAAGAGCACTGAAAATGTAATTGTGAGTATCTAGAGAACCGTGGGGTCTCCGCAGCTGGACTGTGTTTTTTTTTTAGCTTCTTGAAATCGCCGGTTCCCAGGATACTTCACTTTCGGTCCCAGGGAAAGCACCCCACCCCCGGAACCAATTATGTAATAATATCTAATTACAATTTTGGTTGCGCTGCTGCTGTAATAATTGATAATTTTGTTTTGTTTGTAAGTAGCAAGTCCAGAATTATTTTGGGGGGGATAATTGACTCCAGTATAATAAAAAATAAGTAAAGATAGCATTTTTTTTTTAAATACATGCATTACACAGTGTCTAAAGATGTGCAAATGTCTCAACGTTTTCTTCGCACATTTAAAATAAAATTATTCCTCAATTTTGCATTTTCATAGCATTTTATCGAAACTTCACACTGCCACAAAAATGTGAAAATATGCAAAAATGGCGATTAAAAGGGGTGATGTTACCTGAGGTGTGTAAAAATAAGACAGCACGTTCTTCCTGGTATGAGATCTTTAGTAAAACCTTTGCACATTTCTGACTATGAGCCAGATGCTCTAAGGCAGGAGTGGCTAACTCCAGACAAAGATCTACCAATAGGTCCGGTTTTAAGGATATCCCTGCTTCAGCACAGGGGGCTAAATCAGTCAAAGGCTGGGCCACCTGGGCTGAAGCAGCGATATCCTTAAAACCTGACCTGTTGGTGGCCCTTGAGGACTGGAGTTGGCCACCCCTGCCTTAGAGCATGTGGCCAAAAAACTATAACCAGTATAGTTAAATAAACCAGTCCCGACAATCTAATTGATAAGAGAGGAAATTGTGCAGCTGTATTGCTGTGTACAAATAGAATAACATAAATAGCACTGCACAGTAACTGGGGGAAAATACACAGATGCAGCTAAGAATCCGCCTCTTATACTTGTAGTGCGGTTTTGCTTTGTTAATGTAGCACAATACAACAATATAACCAAATACAAACATATAAAGAAACCTAGAGACCATCTCTAGCCGACGTGTGTCCGTATAGCAGTATAAAGACATGATTAGCACTACACTGCAAGAATGAAACGTGCACGGTAGTCGCTACTCATAAATTAGCCCTTCACCAGCAACAGTCGCTGCCACGACCCAAACACAGTCACTGCCACGACCCAAACACAGTCACTGCCACGACCCAAACACAGTCACTGCCACGACACAAACACAGTCACTGCCACGACCCAAACACAGTCACTGCCATTATTCCTGGGTCGCGCAGCAGAATTCCGGATGCAGAATCCACGCTTCTCCATGGCATAATATTAAAATCACAAAAGCGGGTGAAAATAAGTTATTAAATGATTACTGCCCAATGCTTGCTCCATGTAGCAAAAGTAGCCAATGGCTGCTACTACTAATAGTATTATATTATGTTCAGTGGACGCCTGCAGTTAGGAGGGGTTTAGCGCTTAGCAATTGAAAGTAACTCCCTTGGCTCTGCTTGTAAAGCTAACATAAGGTTTAGTCTGCATCCCAAGAGGGCATTTCAGGATAGTGAATCTCTGAAAGGTCAGCTAAAAACCTCATTTAGACTTTCCTCTAACAGTATGTTTTCATTTTTGCTGCTTGCAGGATTAAAGGCCTCTCTCCAGAGATTGCAGCTCGAGTACGTGGATGTTGTGTTTGCCAACCGTCCAGATAATAATACCCCTATGGAAGGTTAGTGGAAGCATTACAAATGATAGACTTGGGCTCATTGATTCCAAAACACCTGCAGCTGGAAATGAAATTCTGCATATGATGAAATTGGGGTAAGACGGCTTACGATGAACATAGACAACGAGAGGCAGGTTGTCTCAAAGCCTTTTTTCATATGGGAATTTAATCCGTTTTGTAAGGTGGGATTGATGTTACGTCTCACAAACGGCAACACAGAGTGTGGAGATTATCATACTTATATGAATTTTCTTCTTATGAAAACACAAAATTAATTTGTGTTTGACCTGTGCCGCAATGGGGGTTTAAAAAAAAAAAAAAAAAAAAAAGCCAAATCTCCGTCATAATATCCAGATGGGTTTTTCATTACAGTTAGAATGCATCTACTTTATTAAAAATAAGGTTCTCTATATAGCAGAGGTGCTCAACTCTACGCTTCAAGACCCCCCTCCCCCTACCTTCCAACAGGGCAGGTTTTCAGGACACCCCAGCTTCAGCACAGGTGGCTCAATCCTGAAGCAGGGACAGAGTGAGCCACCTGTGCTGAAGCTCTACAATTTGGAAATGGGTTTTAAAGCAGCAGTGACATGGTAAATGGCTTTTATAGCTGGAGTGCTGGAAGTTTAATATTAACATTATTTCCTTGCACTTTTCATCCAGACTGCATTCAGATATTTGGAAGTTTTTTGTTGAATTTGCTTTGAATCCACTTGCCGGTTCATGCCATTAGTCTTGCAGGGTGCTCCAATTTAGAAAAAAAATGTAGCAACGATCCACAGCAACATTTGAGAATGTCTGCAAATGTACATTTTCCAGATGCTATGAATCTCTTACTCTTCATAAGGGTACCAACCCTTTTGTGTTCTGCTAACACAATGCCAAAGTAACAAACCATCCTATAGCAACAAAAATGTACGTTTGTTAGAGTAACTATAGCCAATTTTTAACCTACCTGTATATACCCTTTGTCCTTCATTTCAGTCATTTTTGGCAATTTAGCTTTCTAAAGTATCTCTACGGCCCTTATTCTGTGATAAGAGCAGATGACGTGTTGTCACATGAAAAGCCCTATTGATGTTAATGGAGCTTTTCCTGCAATAGCACGTCATCTGCGCTTACCACACCTTACAGAATAAGGGCGAATGTGTTGGGTTTTGGGTGCCACGTTGCAGGATATATAACAAGTCAAGAAAACCCCTATTTATAATAACGTTTCTGCACCTCAACAAAGCAAAAACAACGTTTCATTTTTCAATGGGGTAGGTCTGCAAAACTCTACTTGGATGTATCTGCCCTAAAATAAGAAAGGATATACTAAAGAAAGCAGGTGCAGATGTATATTGTACAAGTGTTATGTGCGGGAATCAGGAGGCGTCATGGTTTTGATAGAAAACGGCTTATGATAAATAACCAAAAATCCTTCATTTAAAATTAAAACCATAAGATTATTGTACACATGTGGATACACAGGGCCACGTTTACTAAACTGTGCTATACCATAAGACACATTCACCTCAATTAAATGGGCCGTACCATTTCTTCCAGCACAGGAAAGGTGTTTTATGTCATTGCACCCCTTAGTAAATATGGACCGAAAAACATATATGAACTATTCCATTTTCCCATAAAGTTTTGTTCTTTTCTTCTAGGTATTTGATTACTAAATGTGCAAAGGTCTTTTTTTTTAACTTCTTCTGCTTCAGAATTTGGGTCCACAGCATCTGTTATACCATCTGTTTAAGCATATCTGCCACCCAGACCGCGTGTTCAAATCTCCTGGAATAAATAGCCACACTTCTAGTCATACTATGCTTTATGTGGCAGAGTTTCAAAAAGCATCAAAGCAAATGATAATTGTCAGGAACCATTTGTTTCCCTTGAATATGTAACCACTTTGTTACAAATTCTAACAGTGAATCAATGAAAGCAGGTGCCAGTCCAGACTGTATTTTTTTAACATTGTAATGATGCCAACCATTCTCTCATACGCATTCATGTGAATATGTTTAGAAGAGCATGGAACAGAATACTATACTCACTATGGTGCAGGCAACAAGCATGACAACAAGACGCTACTCAAACCCACCTCTGCCACAAACCACAGTATTTGACCTATTCTGCTAGCAAAAGAGATCAGTGGAGAAATAGTTCCAGCGAAAGCAGCAATTCCCCCAAAGGTTATAAGATAGCGGAGCATTTTACATACATACATACATACATACATACATACATACACATATATATTGTGACAAACGCCCCTCTTTTGTAGTGCTGACGTCTGTCTGGGTTCTTCCCGACACAGTCTTCTAGGGTTAATTATACAACAAACAGGATCATGCAAAGTGTTATGCTGCTTAACTCAGGCTTCTGCCTGCTTTATTTTCATCCAAGTAAGGTACTGCAGCTTTAACATGTGAAGGTTAGAGGTACTCAGATACTTTCATTCAGCAGTTCACATATTTCAGTGTTACAATATTTCCCCCACTGTTATTTCAAGAAATAAAACCAAAATCATATAAGCAAAATCCTATCCCTTTCAGGGATCTAACTACACATCAGAATCAGTCTCTCTAACAGCTGCTGGCCAACTAAACTGGTTCCCCAGCTTAAAACAATGCTCTCTCATTTAGGGTCACAAGATACAGCACAGTCTTTTAGCAACAGCAGTAACCATTTGTTTTGTCTTATCTGCTTGTGGTGTCCAGGCAAATCCTCTGGTACTGTGATACGTGGAGGGGCCGTCAACCCCGACACTGGAAACAGGGGAGCAGCGATACCCCCAGCCTCCAGGCTCTAAGGAGAGAGAGTGAAATGCAAAACCTCTCTGCTCTAAGTACCTGTGCATGTGATTAGAAGAGCAGGTGAGGGAGAACTAGAGCCATTGTAATCTGTGGTCTGGATTTTCCATCCAGCTGCCTGAGTTAATGGGAAGATGTGGAACGGATCATTTTTAACTATTCCTGCACTTTCTGACCTAAAATGGGGCAGAAAGCTGCCTAACATCTTTGGACTATGTCACAATATATATATATATATATATATATATATATATATATATATATATATATATATATATATATACACACATATACATATATAGACATATATATACATATATATATATATATATATATATATATATATATATACACACATATACACATATATACATATACTTATACACATATACATACATATATACATATATACATATATATATATACACACACACACACACACACACACACACACACACACACACACATATTGTTCACACACCCCAGGCTTGTGCTAACTCTATCAATGAGATGAGCGGTGTTCTTGTAGTTTATGGACATTACACACCAAGGATGTAAAAAACCTAATCTATAACACGTGCCTACCCATTATTCAACATGTAATCCTTATTGAGTGATAAATTCCTAAACAATAGCTGCTGCACTATTTTAGATATATATAGAAATACCATTCCACAAGTGCAGTGCTTTAACAGGCTGCAGGCCAAGTAGGTTTTTGTTAAGTCAAAACATTAAAGCTCTGTTCTGCCTGTATAGCTTGATATATGACATTTTTTTAATCCACATAATATTTTTGGAAATACATTTTAAATGACTGGTATTCAACCCGTGGTCTTCCAACCTCTGGGGGTCCCCAGATAGACTCTAAGGCTACAGCCCCAGTGTTTACTGCTGCACGCACACCTGGCGTCACGTACACAGCTAAAAGCCGCAATCTGTGGTATGTAGGGAGCGATGGGAGGCACGGGTGAGGCGTGGCCATGATGGGGGGGCACCGCCATTGGCTCCCCGAACACACCACGTGACCGCGTCGCCACACAGGAAGACAAAACTCTTGTTGGCTGATGCTCCATCGCGCTTTGTGAGTGCCCACAACAGAAACCAGTGTGAGAGAGTGTGAGAGAGTGTGAGAGAGTGTGTGAGTGTGTGTGAGTGTGTGTGAGAGTGTGTGAGAGTGTGTGGGAGTGTAAGAGTGAGCACATCATACTTTTGACAACTGACTGCTCACACATGTAGCTAATCCAGCTATTACCGTATCTCACAGGTATCTCAGGTGTGCTCCACAAGGAACATTAAACTGTCCAACAGGAATTGGAAGTGCTCTGCTTTAAAGGAAGCCAGGGGTGGGAGGTACTACAGGTATAAACACTCATTTTGGTGCTAAAGTACATGACAGATATGCACAAAGGTGGCTGCAGTGTAACAGAATGTTAATTTCCCTTAAGAAAAGTTGCATGATGTAACAGTTAAACCTATAACAGACACAGCATGAAAAAATTGGGTGTAGAAACATTATTTGTACTATTATGTACTTAAGGCATTCAATAGCAACATTGCGGCCAGGGACAAAAATATTCACTGTGCCATCTGCCAGAGTGCCAGACACATACTGAATTGAAAAACTTAAAACTCTCCACACTGTAGGATGTGATTCCACTGGCTTCCCACAGCGCACAAAGTGATTTTGGGTTGACAAGTCTAAGGCACCTTATGAGGAATGGAGTATGGTTTCAGACCCAACAGGATAAGAAGTTGAACCCACACAACCTCTGTTATTCAGAACAACAGCTCTAGCAGTGTGAGCTACCCCAGCTGATACCTAGCACCACTGTCAAACTACTAGAGCTGCTGCCCAGAAAAGCACTGGTTGTAGGTTCTAGTCCTGTTGGGTCTGACACCCTGCTAAGTGTCTTTGGTTTATCAACTCAAGAGACCCCCTGCTTTCGGAGATAATTACTTGCGAATTAGGTGCCGGTAACAGCTCTCCGCAGGAATCTCGTGGTGGCCGCTGTTCAGATATTTCCTGGCCTGCGGTCCAAAAGGAAGTCATGATGCCGGTGCAGCTTCCTATTGGTCTATGTGGCGTGAGAGCACCTGAAATCCCTGCTTGCAGAATGGGAGCAGCTGCCGGCATCTACATGGGAGGTACGTTTCTCGGAAAGTAGGGGGTCTCCGGAGCTGTAATTAACAGGGTTCGGCCCCGGAGACCCCCTGCTTCAATTATTTATATATATATATATATATATATATATATATATACACACAGTGTTCGACAAACCTATACATTTGCTCGCCCCGGGCGAGTGGATTTAACATCGTGGCGAGCTCCTATTGGCCCAAGCAGCACACGTTTGGTACTAGGTGGCGAGTAGATTTTTTTGTGTGGCGAGTAGATTTTTTGGTGATTTGTCGACCACTGTATATATGTATATATATATATATATATTATATATATATATATATATATATATATATATATATATATATATGATACGAACCAATCCAAAGACCAGTAAAGAGACAGCACACCGCATGGGGTTAATCCAAAAATCTATATTCACAACATGAAATACACGTACGGCTTACGTGTATTTCCTGTTGTGAATATAGATTTTTGGATTAACCCCGTGCGGTGTGCTGTCTCTTTACTGGTCTTTGGATTGGTTCGTATCATACTTATTTTCTATGGGACTAGCATCTGCTATTATAACCTTTTCTACTGCAGTGTGCTGACTGACCTTCATGTGTATATATATATATACATATATAAATTCAACTTTTAAAAAATTGCCGCCTGGGACTGCTTTAAAGGATGAAAGATATGACTGAGATAGAGTTAAGGAAGCGTTGGGAGAAGTTTGTGAATGAAGCTGAACGAATGTGAAGTTTTTTTCCAGAGCATAAAGAGTTACAGTATGTAGAAAAACAGGACTTTGTATCAAAGTTTCCCAGTAGAGCAAAACAACTGCGCCACGTTTATCAACACACAACAGGGAGCAGAAGAGCACACACAAATATATGTTTTATTTTATACATGTTACGAATAAAACACAGTAATAGATAAAAGCCAACAACGGTGTTACAATTTTGTGAAAAAATGTTCCAGTCCCCTTAGACAGAGCTCAAATAGACTTAAAAGAGTCAAACATATTCCAAAACTCTCCGATTATTCACAAATAAGACACAACATTCCTAAGTAAAACGTTACGGAATATGTTTCACTCTTTCAAGTCTATTTGAACTCTCCCCACAGGGACCTGCACAGCTTTTCACATGATTATACTGTATTTGGGTGTTGGCCGCACTCCTGGCTCCTGTTACCCCACGAGAACTATATGAAGCTGCTCTTTTCTTTCTATTGCACTGTGTTGCAATTACCAGAAAAAGTATTTTTAATCAGCATGTACGTCCTCATGTGGGTCAGAGACGCAGTACCCCAGGTGGCTGGCAGCCTGCAGTGACCACTGCTCTTTTCGGCACCTTAGCGCCCCACTCCATGTGGTCCGTTGCCCTGGTGATGTCGTCGGTGGATGACGTCACTGTAGCTGGGATAGCCCGGGGGTCACTCCGCTCTGCTGGATGCTTGCTACATGCACAGCAACGGGCAACAGACCACGTGGAGTGGGACGCTAAGGTGCAGATGAGAGCGGTGGGCACTGCAGGCTGCAAGACAGCTGGCATACTGTCTGACTCTGACCTACATGCTGCTTCAAATACTTATTCTGGTAATTGCAACACCGTTAATGGCTTTTTTCTACTATTATGATTCGTTCATTTGTTAAACAACATTAAAAGAGTACTGCACTACTGTGCTATTTTGTGTGCTCTCCTGCTCCCTGTTCTGTAGAGTGTCTTCGGATTACAAGAGGTTTGGAAACACCTTCTTGAACAGGATGGCACCAAATGCCCTTACCACTAATACCCAGCACTGTATCACTTATACTATTTCCATATTGAGAATCATCATTTGACTGTCTTCGGGATTTTACTGAGTACTGACTGCTAGGAAGGGTCTGTGTTCCAGTACAGTAAGGTTACTCCACTTCCACGTTTAGCAATGCCTTCCTATTCATTGATACATCAGGGCAGTGTCTACCGCACCTAATACAGGAAGCATTCAATGCATGGGCAGCATGTATATAGCAAAAGACAAAAAGCCCCAGTGCTACATCCAATATGACAAATTATATAGTTAAAGCTGCAGTTCAGGCAATATCCTGTTTGTTTTTTAATAAATCAGTTCTGTAGTAAGAAAAAATACTTTTAGCATTTTCTGTTTAAAAAAACAACAACTTTGAAAGACCAATTTTCTTGTATTCTATTTTAACAAGCATGCTTGTTCCTATAGCAACGATTTACATTCCCCATATTTAAAGATGTTGTCAAACTTTGCCGATCAATAGACGGAGAAGGAATTGACCGACAGCTATGCAGTTCTTTAGGTAATTAGAGATTGCCCACATAAAACTATTGAAGTAAAAAAATTAATTAAAAAAAAAAAAAAGACTGAACTGCAGCTTTAAATACTTCTCTGTTTTTCTTTTCATAAGTGAGGCTCATTTAGTGAAATTGTTTTGCCAAAGCATTTTAAGCTTGCAAACCGAGGCAAGTTATCCCCTCTTTTGCAAGTCCTAACAGTACTGTACCCAGCGGCGGATTTCAAAATCCGCTGCTCCTAGGCACTTGCCTGTGTCAGCCGCCTCTTCTCTGCCGCCCTCCTGCTCCTTTGACATCCCTGCGTCAAATGACGCCGCGGACGTCACCAATGTGACATCGCAGAGCCGCGCGTTGCCATGGAAACGCGACGTCATGACAATGGCAGCGAGACTCCGTGTGACACCACGTTCTTGGTGTCCTTGGCAACACTTGACGCTGGAATTCCAAAGAAGCAGGAGGCGCGGCAGAGAGGAGGCGGCAGATACAGGCAAGTACCTTCCCATTAGGTCCGATAGGCCTGAGAGTGCGGCAAAAGCATATTTGCCGCAGAAGCTCTCATAACCTCTCTAATGGAGGGAGAACTGTCTTAATGGCCTGGTCATTCACAGGTACATAACAAGACTTGCTATTTAAAAGTGGGGTGAGTGAGCTTAAAACCAGGGAGGAGGGGTCACAAAACTCCAAACAATTGTCTTTTGTTATACTCAAATTAAATTGTAAGCTCTTCAGAGCAGGAAGTCGCTGTGCCTGCAAACTTCTGCGCAAAGTGCTGTGCACATGATCAGTGCTAGATAATGAAAAGTATTCATATTTATGTGGAAAGAAAGAAAAGCAAGGAGTTAAATATGGATCTAAATTTGGGAGCGGAAAAATAGAAACAGCTAAAGTTATCATAAAGTCCACACTGGTAAATACATTATAGAATATATTCAACTCGTGATCATTTATTTAATGGGAGTGCAAGTGGTATGTGAACACACATTCAAAAACAACTACCATAGTGATAAGCTGCCCCAAAAAGAAGTGCCGTTTGTGTCTGCCTTCTGACTTGTTCCTGTCATTATATTAGTAAATAAATTAGATTTAATATAAATAGAGGTAAAAATAAACAGACATGAGTTGGCTGAAATACAGGCTTCTACCTGCTGTGTGCGTTAGTGTTCTGTTGTTGGAGCAGGTTTTATTTCACATTTTCCATAATAATAACCCTGCTTCTCGGCTGTCAGACAGGACTTTCGCAGCGAGGAAGCACCAAGAGAGGGGCAGAATTCCAAGCCCTTTTTTGTGCATGTGTGCTGAAGGGGACAAATTGAAACTGATAACTTGTGTCAGCCTCCCCAAATGCTTACACATTAATCTTTTGGCTGAAAGGATGACGGATGATTGCATTAGTATTCACAAATGCTGCAGGACCGTTGTGCCAGAGGCGGCCAAATAGGGGTTTTACTTTTCTGGTTTTGTAGAGAAACAATAAAATACAATTATCGTGATTCGACTGGAATTGTGTGTGTGTGTGTGTGTGTGTGTGTGTGTGTGTGTGTGTGTGTGTGTGTGTGTGTGTGTGTGTGTGTGTGTGTGTGTGTGTGTGTGTGTGTGTGTGTGTGTGTGTGTGTGTGTGTGTGTGTAAACAGTGAGATAATTTCTCTCTCTCTATCTCAATTTCTCTGCCTGTTGACTGGAATTATATGTAGTGTGTATGTGTGTTTGTATATATATATATATATATATGTGTGTGTGTTTGGTATATGTACAAATCCACGGGTTTACTTGCGTATCCCCATACTGTAGCTTTTCAGAGCGAGCTTTAATGTGAGCAGACGTGGTAACAAGAATGTCCTGACCAATAAAGTGGCATTGAATCAGACAAGATTTATTAGATTGCTTGGCGCCTCTTGGCTCATGGTACTTAACAATATATGACTGATAGCTACAACTTTCAGGCACTATTAACCATGACTCCTAAGAGAACATCTTATCTTCTTGTTCAGATTGTTAGAATGAGGACATGACCCTTATTCTGGGAGACTCTAACCTCGTATAGACCAGGGGAACCAAGAGAATTGGGGGATATCTAAACCACATGTTCACATGCCCCCAAAAAAAGGGATTGGGGTTTTTCCTAAACATTTTATCTGTTAGCTAATAAAGCCTATTTGTCCCTGTAACAGGTTTGGAGTCATAGCCGCTAAAATATGACCGTTGAAGTGTGAGGATGAAGTATGAGTATAGAAGTTTAGTGACAAATGAAGAGCGTAATGAGATATGCTCTCAAAAGAAATGAACTTAGATGCACATCACTGATTGAAATTGGTGTGCATCTGTCAGCGATGTGCATCTAAGTTCATTTCTTATCCGAGCATATCTCATTAGGCTCTTCCTTTTTCTCTGAATGTCACTGACAAACAGTGGCCAAGCAAACCAAAAACTCAGGAGATCAATGAAGTGCATAAAAGGCCATTTAATGGCTTAAGTCATCCCTGATGAAGGTACTCTGCACCGAAACGTTGGATGACTTTTGAATTCATTAAATTACCTTTTTTGCACTTCATTGATCTCCTGAGTTGGCGTGCTTGGCCACTGCTTGCCCATTATTTACGTTTCTTGACCAGATTATTTTTGCCTTAGCACCCAGGTCTACTGCGCATTACACCTTTAGACACCTGTTAGGGGCACCCCAAGTTGCTGGCCCTGAGACTCCTTCTTATGAATCTCCTGGATGTTACCCCAGTTCACAGTATTGCACCCACTTTTACATCACTCTCCCTAGTATTGCACTACTACCAAGGGTCAATTTATGTTAGGATTTTAGTTTATTAACTCCTTCCTCTACCCTGTTCCAAGGATAGAAGTGTAGCAGACATGTGAAGTAAACATTCTTTGCTACTTGAGAGCTCATATCTAAAGATGCTGCACCCACCTAATTGTAGGTTTCATTTTACTGTACTGTACAATACTAATGTGTACAGAACAAAATTCCCTCAACGTAAGCTGATTAGTCTTAAACTCATACTTTGGATGAATAGCAGTGTCAAAGGCAACACAGACTTAA
The DNA here is from genome assembly GCF_040206685.1 of Ascaphus truei. Classification (NCBI taxonomy): domain Eukaryota; kingdom Metazoa; phylum Chordata; class Amphibia; order Anura; family Ascaphidae; genus Ascaphus; species Ascaphus truei. The sequence continues at coordinate 38,660,130 of NC_134496.1, forward strand.
TAGTATAGAGGTAGCAAATATTGTGGAATAAGCACTTATTTATCATTTCACTGTTGCCCTCCGACTTAACACATCTACAATAATGAGCTCTTTTTCCCTGAATGCTGTGTAGAGCCACCCCCCCCCCCCCACACCCGCCATAGGCTTCTAATTAATGCAGGTTTTATAAGGCCAGCAATTATGCAGCCTTGTGTATTTTGTGGCTCATTGGCTGTGTGCCGGCACCACCTGTGCTACTGCACCCTGGGGTTCCCAGCTTTCTGTTGCGTTAATTTAGGATTGTGTTCCATTGTAAATAAAATACCCAAATAAATTGCACCCTAATGCACCCTGTTATCAGTATCCAGGCCTATTCCTTATTTAATACGGGCTCATGTAGAGAGTATGAGCCTGCTCCTCTTTGCCTGCCAGTCCACTAGCAGCATAATACCCAGTAGACTGAGATACCAAGGAAAGAATGCGATTGATTGAATTCTTGAGAAAGCTCAGGTGCATGCAACATGAAGGTGGCCTTCTACTAGGTACTGAACAATCCATGTGTGTTGCTATATGAAATCTGTTCTATGTTTGAATGGGTTTGAATATAGAAGATGGGCTCAAGGAGATGGGATCTGAGTCTTCTTAAGTTTCTTTGCCACTGGTGCTTGTTTGTTCCTTTGATGTATGCAATTACCAATTCATAGGAATGAGTGTTGCATATGCATGAAAGTATAAACTTAAATGTATGTCTTTATAGCATTTCCATTTGTGGATAAGCTCGGACATGGTATTTGGCAGGGGCAAGACCAAGTCATTTGTTATCTATTAAAAAAAAGCATTATTAAAGGAGTTTTATATCTAACCCATATATGACTCAAATAGAAATATGTTCTGCCAATCCATCATTCACACATTTGCTTCAAGTACACCTGCAAAGCATTGCAGAGCATTGTTTCAGGATCCCATGGCAGTTAAGGTCTTTAAAACTTCCCATGCCACTTTCGGTGCTTGTTGCACCAAACTAACTCCTTTGCCACTTTTTCCTCCCATTTTTTTGTGCTGCCTTACAAGTCACTTCCCCAAAACCATCTTTCATACTCATAGGACTCGGTCCAGCTGAGGTGACATAACCGCGCATCCTGCAGAAGAAAGAGACATACTGTGGTACCTGCTGAGATATAATAACTAAATTCACCTTAGAGTCCTCATTGAATAAATATATTATGTCTGCCCATTCAGCAATAACATTATCACTTAATGTGAAAGGCCTGAATTCGAACTATAACTAGCGCTGACAGAATTGAAAAGCCTGGGATATAATCTTAAGGCAGGAGATACATTTTATCAAGCAAGACCCTCCGAATATTTTCCTAAAGCACTCTTTTCCTCTTGTAATAGTAAAAGGAGGTCTGTTGCCATCTTGATAAAATATGATGTTCCATTTCCGGAACACAAGGTAAAAAAAAAAGATGAGGGGAGGTTCGTAATTGTACAAGGTTCCTTGGCAGGAGTAACTTTAGTTAATATCTATGCCCCAAGTGATCATCAAATAGATGTTTGGAAATAAATTCTACTGAAGGAATACGCTAATCATCCTCTAATTATGGGAGGAGATTTGAACCTGATACATAGCCCGTGAATAGATAAGTCAAACACAGCACGCCTATCGTAATCATACACTACAAGTAATTTGACTAAAGTTTTTCGAAATCTCACGTCAGAGTTCCCTTTGATAGATACCTGTAGGGCATTTAACCGTAGCCAAAGGAATTATACTTGTTACTCCCCCTCACATACTGCACCGACACACTTTATTCGAGCAAATACCCAGTATGTACCTGGCAGATACCTGGAATGCGCCACTCCTCACCTCTGACAAGCCCCGTTGTGTTTGCCTTCCCAGCCTGGGTTCATGCCTGGCTGACGGGCGGCTGATCTGTTAAATGATAATGATTAGGATTTAATAGGCTGCAATGCTTCGCGTGTCTACCAGATGGCATAAATTCATGAATTGTAATGCAGTATATATATATATACTGTGCAGTATTGCAGCCAGCGGGAGTAAAATGCTTCAATCCCTGCCTGGAAAATAACCCAATGCACTCGGGCAGAAAACAGTCACAAACCTCAATACACCCGGGTATACCCGAATTCGTGGGACTAGCCGAGCTCGAATAAAATGTGTCGCCAGTGTAACACTTCAGGATAGATTATATCTTTATCAGCCCAATGCTAATGCCAGTCTACTGTGCGGAGATAAGGTCAATCACATGGCCATATCACGCCTCCATTCCTATGCACCTGAATACTCCACTGCTAATTTCCAGGCAATTTAATTGGCATTTAATTGACAATTTAATTGGGAGATTTTTCCACTGCCGCCCTAACCCTAATATTAAGGGAATGTAGGGAGATCCTATTCCATAACCCTAATATTAAGGGAATGCAGGGAGATCTCATCCTCTAACTCTAATACTAAGGTAATGCAGGGAGATCCCATCCTCTAACTCTAATACTAAGGGAATGCAGGGAGATCCCACCCTCTAACCCTAATATTAAGGTAATGCAGGGAGATCCCATTCCGTAACCCTAATATTAAGGTAATGCAGGGAGATCCCACCCTCTAACCCTAATATTAAGGTAATGCAGGGAGATCCCACCCTCTAACCCTAATATTAAGGTAATGCAGGGAGAGCCCATTCCGTAACCCTAATATTAAGGTAATGAAGAGGGATCCCATTACCTAACCCTAATATTAAGGTAATGCAGGTGATCCCATTCCCTAACCCAATATTAAGGTAATGCAGGGAGATCCATCCTCTAACCCTAATATTAAGGTAATGCAGAGGGATCGCATTCCATAACCCTAATATTAAGGTAATGCAGGGAGATCCCATCCTCTAACCCTAATACTAAGGTAATGCAGGGAGATCCCATTCCGTAACTCTAATATTAAGGTAATGCAGAGGGATCCCATTACCTAACCCTAATATTAAGGTAATGCAGGAGATCCCATTCCCTAACCCAATATTAAGGTAATGCAGGGAGATCCATCCTCTAACCCTAATATTAAGGTAATGCAGAGGGATCCCATTCCATAACCCCAAAATTAAGGTAATGCAGAGGGATCCCATTCCCTAACCCCAAAATTAAGGTAATGCAGAGGGATCCCATTCCCTAACCCCAAAATTAAGGTAATGCAGAGGGATCCCATTCCCTACCCCCAAAATTAAGGTAATGCAGAGGGATCCCATTCCCTACCCCCAAAATTAAGGTAATGCAGAGGGATCACATTCCCTACCCCCAAAACTAAGGTAATGCAGAGGGATCATGCAGGTGGTGATGAAATAGCTGCAGTGAAATGTACGCTTTTAGAAGTGACCAGCGGGCCTCAGATAACACAAGGAAAATGATTCATATCACGTCAATTGTATTAAAGTGAAAGTGTTCCTACTAAGCCTTGGTGCAGAGAAGGCTTTCGATATGATCACCTGGCTATTCTTGAATAAGGCTCTATCAGCCTTTAGATTTGATGGCCCCAGGGCAGACTTTGACCTTCTGAGACCCTAAACTATGTCAAGTTTAAGAGGCCCCAAAAATAGATTAATTAATCTGACTAAAGGGACTATTGAAAATATAAAAATGAAACTGAAATAAATGAAAGCATTATACTAGCGTTGCTATATGCAAAGATGACGGTATAGAGCTGTTTGCACATCACATTCATTATAATATTAAAACATTTTATTTCCTGATTTTTGGAGTGCAAAGTCATTGATGATGTCTTCAAATGATAAGCTACAAAGTTTGTCACTTTCCATGCACATGAGGCTTAGGGTCATATTTGAAGGAAGATTTCCATATTTATAGAGAATCTTCTTTTCCCCCATATTTAAGACTTGAAATACATTCATTTTTTTTCTTCTATTTTTGAGGCCCCTCATATTGTGAGGCCCTGAGCTGTAGCTTCGTTAGCCAAATTGCCCCATACTAAAAGGATTCCAGGCCCTTTATAAGACTCCTATTGCCTCTTGGAAACTATCGGGAGGAAACTCAGACATAGTAAAAATAAAAAATGGAACAAGGGCTGTCCGCTATCACCACTACTATTTGCTCTTTTGATTGAACCCTTAGCTTGCACATTTAGAGAAAAGCCCAACAAATAGGTAAAGAATATAAATTATCTTCATTTGTGAACGATATTATCTTAACTATAGCACCCCCATTACCTTCGCTCCCTAACCCAGGGGTGCGCAAACTTCTTGAGCTGTGCCCCCAAAGTGATAACATAGTCACCAGAGTATTTATTTTCTTGTTAAGTGCAACATTTCTAATTAATAGCAATGTTGTATACCAATAGTGTAAACATCTAAGGTTTTCTCAGTTTTTCCCTTAAAGCAGCAGTCCAAGTTGCCGTTTTCCCCTTCCCCCCCCCCCCCCTTTAATATGTGCATCAATACAATCCACACAATGATAAGTAATTATCTAAGTTGCCGATCAATCCGTTCCCCTGTGATCAATCAGCGAAGATTCAGCTCGGGGGTTCACTAGATGGCTGTCAGCGCAGCAGAAGAGGACCAAAGATGCAAAGTTCTGTGGGGAAGATCATGTGACCAGGCAGTCACTAGATACAATTGGTGCACTGCTAGAGAGAGGGTAGGGCTCAAAAGGGGGTGTGCCAGAGCCTGTTTCAGAAGAGGAAGAGGATGTGACTTTGTAAATGGTGGCTGTAGAAACAAAAAATGCTTGTTACATTATAATACATTAAAAGTGTCATTTAGAGTTGTTTTCTCATAGTACAGAACTGATTTAAAAAAAAAATTAAACACACGTAGGATATTGCTTTAAGCACACCGAAAACAAGTGCTTTCTGCTATTATCTAAAAGTAATATAGCAGGTATATTTTCTTGAAAAAGAAAAATGTGATAGCGCTAAAGTTTAAACAACAACATGTATTAAAAGAAAAGAGAAAAGATCATGGTACAATACAGTTTAATAAACAAAAAAATCCTTAGAGCAGTGAGCTCCAGTACACTCACATGCTCCACGATAATAAAAAGCAGTGTAACCAACTCAGGGTTAGGAGCGACGCCGACAATACAGCAAACACAGCTACACACGAATCCTCCGACGTCACACACCATGTGGCAGGTTCTACCTGGATCTTTATTATTATCTATTGATTCGTGAGCTGTGTGGAGCCGTGTGGAGCCTCTTGCTGTTTTCTGTGAACCAGCTGTCCTCCCGCTGTAAAGACCTTAGCGCTGACGCTAACTCCGTAGCCTGCCACCTCCCTTACCACTGGAGGAGAGCCAAGGAAGTCCCGTGACGTCAGACGCTGTTCGGATGCGGATGAGACTGTTCCTACCCAGAGGATTCGTGTGTAGCTGTGTTTGCTGTATTGTCGGCGTTGCTCCTAACCCTGAGTTGGTTACACTGCTTTTTATTATCGTGGAGCATGTGAGTGTACTGGAGCTCACTGCTCTAAGGATTTTTTGTTTATTAAACTGTATTGTACCATGATCTTTTCTCTTTTCTTTTAACACATGTTGATCTGATTCCTGTGAACTACCATTTACCCACGAGAGGAGTTCTTGCGCTCTGCGTACTCCTCCTGTTGCCTATTGAGGGATTGTGAAATTCCTCACACCAGCAGCATCTCCTCTTGGTGATATCATTTTTTGGTGATTTATTTATTTGTGATATATTATTGGGTTTGCGCTTACCTTTTCTTGCACCATATTTTCTTGTATGGAATATAACAATGACGTGTTTTACGTTTGGGACAATACTGCCCTCTTGTGTTGCAAGCAACTATTAACGTGTTTTAGAAGAGGTCAATTGATTGTACATTCCTTATGTCACCTAATGGATGAATATCAACTGATATGCGGCCAAGAAAAGAATTGATTTTGCAAAGGGAACTAATAAATAACTAGAGCCAGGTTGCAGTGGATGATGTCCTGAGCTGGTTGTAGTATTTATTAACATTCTGTTTCACCCCAATTCCTTGGAAGATACTATCTCATTGGAAAATAAGTCTCACTCATTTGCCATTATTGGTTTTGTATTCTTTAATGGGGCCTCACTCTTTAAAATCCCAATCATTTGATAGTATTGTCAATTGTTAGCTTCAGCTCTCCCAAATTCTCTTTAGATTTCAGTCATTGGACTCGAACAGAGTTTAAAAATGTGGTTCCTACTCTGTATTCAAGCGTTGGTTCCTACTCTATATAGAAGTTTTGCTAAGGATCCATATATAATGCCCATTGGTTTGCCTTCAACTTAATGTACTATAGATTCCAGGTAATATGTTGGACTGGGTTTTGGGTTGGTCATTGGCTGATCAACTGACTCAAGCCCATTGAACAGGGGCAGGTTCAGTCAGCCCTATTGTAGTCTCTTATTCCATATATAGCTCAGTGCAGTCCCTGGTATAGGAAATCTAGTGGGATGGTGAATAAACACCAGATTTGAGCCAAGCCTGTCCCTATCGAAAAGGACCAGGAGGTGATCATAGCTGAGCAGTAAACAGGGCACTGCCAGTTCCTGCTCAGTTTTAATCAATGGCTGAATACTTCAATTATTTATTTATTTTCTCAGCGGCACAAGGATAGCCTTCTGAAGTACTAATAAATATATATATATATATATATTAGTGATAATTAGAGAAGTAAGTAACTACAGTAATAATTAAGTAGAGAAAATCAGAAAATGTGACCTGTTTGTGGCTTTTAGGGACTGAGTTTGCACAGCCAAGATTGAATATATACAAAAAGTGTGTGACACAATGTCAACTATTTTATTTATTGTGCTGGTTCTAATTGACCTTTTCTGTTGTTTTTCCCTAGAAATTGTCAGGGCGATGTCTTATGTCATCAACCAGGGGATGGCAATGTATTGGGGAACCTCGCGTTGGAGTGCAATGGAGATTATGGTACTGTACATGCTTTAACATGGAATTAATGTGATGGGTTGCTGAGACAGGCCCAGAAGTAACTGGTGTCTTGGCCATTCCAGGAGAAATAAAATTGGACTGACTTATATGCCAAAGCATATCAGTGTTGAGTAGTTCACTGCCATGAGAGTTCTGCAGCTTATAGAAGATGCCCACATTTCAGCATGTTCGTCAGCACCTTCATACAGTTTGTTTAAATATTGGCTGACTGGAGGCTTTTACTTAGTGTCCTAATTTTTCGGACTTTGGGAAGAGATTCTACATATTCCGAAATGGGTATCCGGCCTGTTTTCACCCGAAAATGCTATTCAAGCCAATAGGGTGTAAGACAATGGTCCAAAAACAGAATGTCTGCTTCGGTATAGGTAGCATTACCCACTTTGTATCAGACACCAATGCATGACTTGGGTTATCTTCATTTCATACGTTCGTGAGTCAAATCATGGTATAGTTGTATTAAATGCAATAACCAAGTTTTTGCTTGTTTACAGGAAGCATATTCTGTAGCCAGACAGTTTAATATGATCCCACCAGTGTGTGAACAAGCTGAATATCACCTCTTCCAAAGGGAGAAAGTGGAGGTTCAACTGCCAGAGTTGTACCACAAAATAGGTACGGTCTTGTATAGATGTTTTTAGGGCTTCCTATGTGTGTACAAAGTGCAAATATATTGCCTACATTCCTAATTTAAAGTATATGCAGAACAGTGATAGCAACTTTCAAAAATCTTGGTAAATAAGTAGTACAGTTGATTAAATAAATGCCAGTATGTCTATAAAGATTTCGACCAGGGGTCTCAAACTCAGTCCTCAAGGGCATCCAACTAGACAGTTTTTATGGATATCTCCGCTTCAGCACAGGTGGCTCAATCAGTATCTCAGACTGTGACTGTGCCACTGACTGAGCCACCTGTGCTGAAGCAGGGCAACTAGCCAGCCTTTATGGATATCCCTGCTTCAGCACAGGTGGCTCAATCAGTGGCCCAGTCTTTGACTGAGTCACTGGTTGAGTCACCTGTGCTGAAGCAGGGATATCCATAAAAGCTGGCCTGTTGGGGGCCCTTGAGGACTGAGTTTGGGACCCCAGATCTAGAAGCTGTTTTTTCCAGTGAATGTCACTGTGCACACAAGGCTCCATATATGGCATTGACATGCAGTGAAGTACTTTAGCGTTTGGCATGCTATAGAATGCACACTATCTAATGCAGTCCAAACAATTCTTTTTTCTAGGAGTCGGGGCAATGACTTGGTCGCCACTTGCGTGTGGGATTATCTCAGGAAAATATGAGAATGGAGTTCCTGAAACTACACGAGCATCATTAAAGGTATCAGGCTGAGAAATGTTTAAGACACAATTATAGTATTATAGAAGATGTTTAATTCGCAGTATGCCAAAGATACAATGTCTTCATTATATATGTGTCTCTATGTGTGGTGTGTGTATATTCTGTGTGTGTATGTGTATATGTGTATATATATATATTTATTTTTAAATACAGTATATATTATATTGTGTCCTGCATTTTCAGTGCTACCAGTGGCTAAAGGATAAAATACTAAGTGAAGAAGGACGAAAACAACAGACTAAACTTAAAGATTTGTCACCGATTGCAGAACGTCTTGGGTGCACCCTGCCCCAGCTAGCTGTAGGTAAGCAAGAAGGGATTTAGGCCCCTAAGATATGGCATAATACACTTAAAAGCGATTGTATTAAAAGAACAAAAAAAAATCATAATTTAAAGCAGCAAAATTGACAATTGACCCCCTTTAGTCTTTAGAGAATGGAAATCTCTAGAACCAGAGAGTCTTCGGAGTTATAAAAAAATGAAAATACATTAAAAAAACGGTTCAGCACCAGGAACCCGTCGCTTCCCGAGATCCTTCCAGGCATTTCTTCCTGGTTTTTAAATCGCCTGAATGACGCAGGCCCATAGGAAGCTGCAACAGATGACGATTACCTTTACCGGTAAATATCTCTGTAACTGGGGGAGGCCCCAGAGACAAAAATGGTAGAGTTTATCTCCTGGGACACCCTGGTTTCCATTCTTTAAAAGAAGCAGGGTTAAAAAAAAATTTTAAAAAACAAGCATCTGGGATTGCTGCTTTAAGATATATTTAAAGCGGCATTTCCGCTTGGGGTTTATTTATTTATTTTTGTTACCCAGGTTTGAAGCAGGGGTCTCCGGAGCTGAACCATGTTAATTTCAGCTATGGAGACTTCCTGCTTCCCGAGATGCATATCACTGAAGGTCGAGCACACAATATGGCTGTTTAAAAGATCCAGCGGGCCAATAGGAACCCGTAACGTCATCCCCTGTGGCTTCCTATTGGCCCCCGTGATTCAGGAGCTTTAAACAGGATTGAGATACCAGCAACTCCTTTAGAGGCAAGTATCTCTGGAACAGGGGTTCCCCAGAGCTAAAAATTAACACGTTTCAGCTCCAGAGACCCCCTGCTTCAAACCTATTGGGAATCTTTTTTTTGTTGAAAGGAAACCCACTTTAATAGCTTGGCAGATTTAGATTTTTTTTTTGGGGGGGGGGTTGATGCTCTGTAACTTCATCACAAATACTCTTAAGCCTTAAAGGGGTATTAAAGGGGTCAATAGTATTTGTGTTTGAAATATGACAGTGCCCTTGTGTCCCCTGTAAACAATGGTATTCTGAGTTTAGAAATGCCCATCTTCTCCTCCAGCATGGTGTCTGCGGAACGAGGGAGTGAGCTCTGTCCTCTTGGGTTCTTCTAATCCAGAACAACTTGTAGAAAACCTGGGAGCCATACAGGTAAGTACAGTCATTGCTGTGGAGCGTTACGCTAGCTTAGCACAGGAAAATTGCCAATGCAGTGCACAGCGGGTGTTACGGACCCACTGGGATAGAGAAATCTCAGATTCTTTTACTGCTTTTGATGCATCTACTCCAAAAGTTACTTGCGATATGTATCTATGTTAAGATATTCTGTATTATAGGCTAAAGCTGGTAAATTCTGGGCATTATTGAAATCCCTGCTCTCTGGTTGGTTAAAATTCCGGGCATTATCCAATCAGTAATGGCCCGAAATTTTTGGCAGCTTGCCAAGTTTTTCAGCCAATCAGCTTTCAGGTTTCATTCACAAAGAGTGAAATTTGCACTTAGACAGGGGAGGTGATTGGACAGAAGCCACCAGCCAGGCACTGACTCCTCCCCCACCCTGTCTGCAGAGAGCTCCGCACAGGAGAGTGAGGGGAAATATTTGTGTGTCTGCTGAGTGTGTTTTGTGGGTGTAGAGGGGGCAGCAGAGTCTTGTTGGTGTGTTTCTGCTGTGTGTGTTTTGTTCTTGTAGAGGGGGAGCTGCAGTGTGTGTTGCTTCAGTGTGTGTTTTGTGGGTGGAGGAGGGGTGCAGAGTGTGTTGTGTGTGTGTGTGTGTGTCTGCAGTGTGTGGGTTTACAGGGGGCTGCAGTGGGTGAAGAGGGGGGCTGCTGGTGTGTGCTTTGTGGATTTAGAGGTGGCAGAGTCTGTTGTTGATTTGTGTGTCTCTGCAGTGTGTGTTTTGTAGGTGCAGAGGGGGGGCTGCAGTGTGTGTTTTGTGGGTGGAGGAGGGGTGCAGAGTTTGTGTGTGTGTGTGTGTGTGTGTGTGTGTGTGTGTGTGTGTGTCTGCAGTGTGTGGGTTTATATGGGGGCTGCAGTGGGTGCCTAGGGGGGCTGCTGGTGTGTGTTTTATGGATGTAGAGTGGGCAGCAGTCTGTTTTGTTAGTGTGTGTCTGCAGTGTGTTTTGTGCGTGTAGAGTGGGGCTGCTGTGTATTGTGTGTGTTTTGTGAGTGTAGAGGGTGGAGGAAGGCTGCAGTGTGTTTTGTGGGTGTAGAGGAGGGGGGCTGCACAGTGTGTGTTTGTATATATAGGGGGAGGGGTTGCAGAGTGTGTGTTTGTGTATATAGAGGGGGCTGCAGTGTGTGTGTGTGTGTATGTACACTTTACTTTTAATAAACTTGCAGTAAAAGCATAAGAATATAGACAATAATGCTGATAAAAATCAATATGATTACAAAAATGTATCGTTTTTTATGAAAAATTTAAAAAAAATAAGCCTACATTTAGCCTATAATAGTAATAATCCCCTCAGAACAGGGCATTACTGGCCAATAATGCCCTGGCTTGGTTAAAGTCCCTCGGCTTCGCCTCGGGCCTTCAACTCTTCCAGCCAGGGCATTATTGGCCAGTAATGCCCTGTTCTGAGGGGATTATTACTTAATTAAGATCTCTCCTAGTTTTCCATGTATTAAAGTAATGATGATATCAGCAGATGCATGGTTAGAAGCATTCGGTTTCCATATTCTGCTTTGTACATTGCTTAGCACCAGCTGTGTATCGCAGACTTCAGTTTTCCTTTAACCAATGATGATCAGTGTACTATTTTATACAAACTGCAAAGTTTGATCCTTTCATAAAAAGCATGTGAAATAAAATATTTTTTTTTTAAAAGTATCCTTATCAGTTGAAAGCATTTAGCATTTTTGTATTTAAAAAAAATACATTGCCTACATTTCTAATTTAAAGTACAGGCATACCCCGGTTTAAGGACACTCACTTTAAGTACACTCGCGAGTAAGGACATATCGCCCAGTAGGTGCAAACTTTTTAGTCTGTGCTCCCCTGCCTGCTCTTCCCCCACTGCTTGCACCCCCCTGCCTGCTTCTCTCTTACCTTTTGTCCGGCGTCATCACTTGACGCCTCGTTGCCATGGCTATACGTGCACAGAAGCCGCCGAAGACAAGGTAAGTTAGGCATACAGAGGCCTTGCACGCTCCTCCTGCATTTAATTTAAATGCTTTGGGGAAGGGCGCAGGGCCTCTGTAAGCACCGCGCCCCTCCCCCTCCAGAAACTTTTGCGCAGAGTCCTGACACATATATTATCTGTAACAATGTTATCAAGTTGTGCCATCAGTCTTTTGCACATATGGTAATCCACAAAGTCTGAGTTTGTTTAGCCTGCCTAAGAAATGTGTCAAATGAATGAAATAAACGTGTCTTACATTTAATGTAATGGCGAAAGTTTGATATTATTAACCTGAGGAACAACATGGTGTTCAGACAGCTTTTTTCATATCGAGCCCCAAGTATATTGGCTGGCGACATATTTCTAATTAGTCCCTCCCATGTCCTCTGTTCATATACAGTGACGCATGCAAACTCCTATATGTGACTTCTCTTTTATCCCAAACAGTAAAACGATAGCTATCCAAATCAGCAATTCTGTTTCATTTCCTGATAGGTTCTGCCAAAGATGACATCACATATTGTGAACGAGGTTGACAACATTTTGGGGAATAAGCCGTACAGTAAAAAGGATTACAGATCGTAATGCACTGCATGAAAACAGAGCTGCATGGTTAAAATAGTGTCCTGTATATAGTACTGGATCACCATCTATTATCCACTGGATCTTCAAGTTACCTGCTATTCAGTGTCTATCATGACAGGGGTTTCAGAGGTCTGATCTGTTGCTACCGCTCCACCATCAACCCTAAAAGCACATAAAAAAAACCTCTAACTTGTAATATTCTTTGTACTTTGTCTGAGTTTTTACCCTTTAATTTCACACTTACTGCTTCTGCTGTGACAGATTGGACACACGAGTTAAAGGGAGTTAGTAATCCTGTGACTTGCTATGATGTAGAAAGGTGAAGAGTTTGCTTTTAATATGCAACTACTTTTTCCTACGGTGTTGTTATTCTCCGGGAGGCATATTTTTTTTTAACAAAATAGCTACGTCTCGACTTTTACAATATGCAACTTTATGAGTTTCGAGATTTTTGTTTGTTAAACTCATTATTTGAAAAGATAAGGGAATTCTTCCCAGCATAGAAAATGGCATTTACTTGCACTGTTCTTACCCTGGGAGGACGCTAAGGTCCTTTATGGGAAATTAAAGAATAAAGTTAGAGAGGTAGCCACTGCAAACAATATTTTACATGAACTTTTTAATAAGAGTATTTATTAACCCTCCTCTGCTGTCAGGAGGGCGTTGGGACGAGTTTTATAGCCAAGTCAATTACAAATTAGAATACAAGCAAAGTTGGATATTTAGTACATTAAAGTGACCAAAGCGAAGCACTTTTTTTTTACTTCGCTTCCATAAAATCACAGAACTCAAATTTTACTGGTTTTAGATAATATGTAAGTTTGACAACATAAAAGAAACAGTTTTTGATACATTTTTCTTAAATGTACGTACTTTTATCTATAAAATACATACAATGCGGATAAGTTTTAAATTATGTAAAGAACGAGGTGTGGTATTTTTTAACAGGTATATTTTGTAATAACTATTAGTGTATTTTAGCAAAAAGTAATTCACGAAGAAAGCACATTTCAATAGGGATAATAGGGGGGGGTGGGGGGAACTCCTGTAATGTCAAAGCTAAAACTCATTTATCATTGTTAATCTCTTTTGGTTTCACTAATGTAAACTAAATGTAACAATTATGATTTGGAGTTTGCTATATACATTTCTACAACATATTGATATTCCATGTTTATTGCAGAGCAATGTGACAAATAGATGAAGAGGTTTGCTTACTAAGCAGCCTTCTGTAATGTCAACAGACATCTTCCTGCCCATTTAAATCAGCGGCCTGTAAGGTGTCTTATGGCAAAATACTGCTTAGTAAACATGGGCCCAAATGTTTAATATACAATGGTTTATGTTTATTTTATTTGAACACCTTCTTGTTATAGCTATGAACAAATAACGTGTAAATAGAGCTATATTTCAGTCAGAATGCCAAAACGTCGATAACAGCTGTGGTTTTCCATTTGATTTGCTGTAAACCGTTTCTCTCTGTTAAAAGTACAATTGAATGTATTTGTTTTTGGAGATCACAGTGGTCCTCTGCCCAATTCCCGTTAGGCCCAGGCTTTGGGCGGGACATTTTCTGCTTTTTCCCCATATGCAGAGGCTCCGCTCTCTTCCCCACCGATTGCCGGGGGAAAGTGTGGGGTCTCTGTAAAAGTCTCTTACCTTCTCCTTCTGGCCGTCCTCCTTCTGTAGCGTTGCGACATCAAATGACGTTGCAATGTCACACATAGCGTTGCGGTGTCATGGAAATGCATCATCACGCTGCAAGGGGAAGCAAAAAGGCAAAGTGCCTACGGGCAGCAACATTTTAAATCCGCCACTGATACCGATTATCTCTGCGCACGTTCCCTTATACACCCAACACTGATTCTTCTGCAGGGGGTGGAAGGGAATAGGCGTTGGGTCCGATTGCAGAACAGTAATTGGCATCCCTGGGAAAAGCATGTTGTTAAACAAAACAATCTAGATGGAAAAAAAGCGTTTGTATGTGGTGCTCATAACCGAGACTTCGTTAAAGCAAAAGAAAGATAAAACACTTCAGTGACATTGGAGAAGAGATTTACTTCTCCAATAGCGGAGATGCAGACTTTAACATTAACCTAACTGGTCTTTGCCCCTTTAACTCGTTTGTTTTAGAATGATTTAAGGTTCTCATATACTGTATTATTGGCGGATAACGTTTCTATGTGATGTTACTTACACGAGCAACGTTCGTTTTAGTATTGCTCACCACAGTACAATTCTCAGAGGGCTGCTTACAGCTCTGCTTTAAATGATCTTTTTCATACATTTTAGGCACCACTTCTGCCAAATGTGCACACGTCTGTCCATCGAAATAATAGATACCAGATTAGATCGTTATAGCTGTGAAATAGCAAGCGAACAAGCAAATGGAGCTGATAAGACTGTTATAATGAACTTTAAACAGCTGCATTCTCTTACTTAGTCCTGTTTGTGTGGAATCATGTCACGGTCACTCTTGATATTTATCCTGCAACATTTATGGCATCTCAAATATCACCTCTTTGAGTGCTGACTGTTCCTGCAATGCATTGAATGTCACACATTAAACAGGTTAAACCAGGGGCTCTCAACTCCATTCATCAAGCCACACCAACAGGTCAGGTTTTCAGGATATCCTTGCTTCAGCACAGATGGCTCAATCAGTGGCTCAGTCAAAGACTGAGCCACTGATTGAGCCACCTGTGCTGAAGCAGTGACTGATTGAGCCATCTGGGCCGGCTCAGGGACTGATAGAGCCACCTGTGCTGAAGCAGGTATATCATGAAAACCTGACCTGTTGGGGGGGGGGGGGGTCTTGAGGACTGGAGTGGGGAACCGCTGGGTTAAAATGGTTGATGCCAATGTATGAATAAGAATGAATGGATAAAATAGCCATGATCCCATTGTTCCAGGACATTAAAACTACACCTTGTTCCCTCTCCACAGATGGCTTCTGGATTAATTCAGCATATACTCCCCCCCCCCTCCATTCTTAACATTGACTAAATCTGTAGAGATTAGGGAAACCGTCAGCCGCTGGGTATGTATTGATTGCCATTCCTGCAGCAAGGGGATTGCATTGTTATTTATTAAATCTTGAAACTGATCCCTCTCCAATGCCTCTGGTAGAGAAAGGGTTAAAGGCACATTGCTAGGCAGAAGGATAATGTCTACTATTTCTTTTTCAGAAAGCCTTTAGATTTATTCCCGGGTGCTTTTTGATGTTTCTACTTGCCAGTCACACTTCTTTTGTGCACTACGTTATATATTACCTTTGTACTCAGACGTGTTATGCTCTGCATGTAAATGCATGATTGAAATCTTGAACCATTTGCATAGCCTGCATGCCACACAAGATGACATTGAAGTCTGCAGAAAACTGAATACAATGCCAGGGTGTGAAAGCAAGAAGAGGTGACCTAATGTAACCGTGATTGTGTACAGAATTTATTACCCCAGGGGTTCTCAAGTCCAGTCCTCAAGACCCCCCAACAGGTCAGGTTTTGAGGATAACCCTGGTTCAGCACAAGTAGTTCAGTCAAAGAGTCTGCTTCAGCACAAGTGGCTTAATCAGTGGGGTGAGCTTAAAATGAAGGACTCTCCTCTCTCCCCTACACAGTAGCCCTCCTATTGATACAAATTATATATATATATATAGATAGATATTTTGTAGAGCACATTTGAGATACATGGGGTATGTGCTGATTCAAGTTATTTCAATGTACCTTGCACATCCAAATTAACATGTCCCAATTATCTCAGGTCTCTCCATGTGGTTTTTAAAGGTGTGTTTGGGACGGTATATAACCAATGTGGGACTAATAAAAAAGAACTCACTCATCGACGCAAACCTCCGTGGCATTATATGCTTGTGTGTGACCTTTTTAAGTTAGACAAACATTACTTTTTTTTTTAAACAAATTCGCAAAAGTTCGACCATACAAAAAACACGCACTTTTCGCAGCGCACTCATACTTTGACGAGACATTCGCCCATCCCTCACCTTACTCATTCTCGCCCGCAGTGAAGACCCTCCAGTATTTGCAAAATGAAAATAGTTGCACTTTATTTCCTAGGTCACTGTGTGACATTGAGTATAGTGTCTCTGTAACATGTAATTTACTTTATGAAAAGATCATATTACCAATAATGTTTTTGTATATACATATATATGTACACACACTATGAAAGTGGTTAAATTGCTCATGGCCAGCTTATCATTATCAGAGAGGTCATCTATTTCGCAGATAGTTCATTAGTATAAGGTTCCGAGCTTCAACCACACAGGGTACAAAAGGTACAGCTGAATGAACATGGTACAGGGCATTAAAACAACAGGTACAGTACCTATTAACACCTCCTGGCTCATGGAGAGGCTCAGTGAGTAAAAAGCACTGACTCTGATAACAACACTGAGTTTGAAGCTTGGTTAGATTGGTTAAAATCCTGGTGTCGGCTCCTTGTGACCTTGGGCAAGTCACTTTATCTCCCTGGGCCTCTGGCACTAAAATAATAGATTGTAAGCTCTACGGGGCAGGGACTCGTGCCTCCAAAAATGCTATGCACAGCACTGCATACACTGTCAGCGGTATACAAGAAAATCATTAATATATACAGTTGCAGGGTATGCAACGGCAGACGCTGTTTTTATTTCCTTATGATATATGAAGGACGGCTGTAATGTCTCCCATCCTGTGGGGATTTCGCAGCTAGAAGACCGTGGTGAGGGACACACGTGGGCCATTAGTATCGTTAAGTTACAAAAATATTATACACTATTTTTCTCCCCTGAAAAAATATATACAATTTCACAATCAAAATGTCGTTGTTTGCAAGTAGTGAGGGATGCAGTCTCTCCAATTATTTCTTTTCCCCCATAATACAACGAGAAGGGCCTCAGAAGAACTGTTCTTTTCTCAATTCTCGGGACACCTCCTCCCCAAGAAATGTACTTTGGAACTTGCGAGCACAGGGGTGGCAAACTCCAGTCCTCAAGGCCCACCAGCAGGTCAGGTTTTCAGGATACCCCTGCTCATCGCAGGCGACTCAATCAGTGGCTCAGTTGTTGATTGAGCCACATGTGCTGAAGCATGGGTATCCTTAAAAGCTGACCTGTTGGTGGCCCTTGAGGACTGAAGTTGGCCATCACTGTGCTAGTAGAATGAAAGAAAGCATAAAGATGGTCACCACGGTCACCCGATAGAGAACGGTGCCATGGTGATGCCATGTTTTGTATGAGCTAGTGGGAGTGAGGCGGGCCCCAGAGATGGTGGCTCTGGGGACTCCATCCACCCCCAATCTGATTAGGAATGAAAAAAAACACGTAAAAATGTGAGATGGGGGCATTGCTGATTGAAGTGGCACTATCACTTTAAAACAGCAATCCCGGCTAACGGGGTCGCTAAAAGAAAGTTGCTTTTCAATTGGTCCCCCTAAACCGGGGAGGGGGTCCTTGGGCATCGTAGGGACCACCAATGAGCTTCAGGGGACCCCCTGACTCAGGTTGGATAAAGAAATATATATATTTATTATACCCTGGAGTGCTGCTACAGAGCAAAACGGGCCAATCCTATACAGAAATGTGTTATTCTGCATCAATTTATGGCTCAACACTCGGTTCCTTTCATTTGAGAGTTGAAACCCGATGCCAGCTCGATGTAACCGTTCAATCAAATCCCATCCCGGATTGTTGGCGGAAAAAAAAAGACTTTACGTAAAAGTGAAATGTTGCCATGGCTCAAATGTACCGTTTATGCAAGTATTTTTATATTTCAAACCACAATAAACAAATAAAAAAAGACTTTTCTTAACATGTCAATCTTTTCTATTTACAACTACGCTTCACCGGGAAACGTCTTACCATGTGCATGGGGAGTGTATGTTTTCGTAAGGTTTAATATGGCTGAAAGCACAACTACTCTGCATGTATATCTTTATCTACACAGCGCGTCACAGCAGTAATACATGTGACAAAATTAACCCATTACTGTTAGAAGAGGTGACAGGCTCTACCACAGTTGCTATAGAAACAAAAATGCTGGTTACATTAGAATACGTTAAAAATTTATTTTTAAAATGCAACAGGTATTTTCTCGTAGTACAGAACTGATTTATCTAATAAAAAAATTAATAAAAACATGGAAGATATTGCTTGAACTGCAGCTTTATGAGTATGCAGCTGGTAAGAAGATTGGTCTTACATTTATGCAGAACAGAAATACAATTCCAGCGTGCCTCCCAAATTGTCTCCCAATTTACTAGTGACATCTTTAATGTACATCTGTGTAACAAAGGAGTCATTTGGTCAAATCTTTTGATCAAACCATGATTCTAGCCTTCAAAGAAATACTGTGAAAAAGCGCCCGGGTGTTATTTGTCACCCTCTGGACTGCCTACAGTACTTTGCAGGACTTTTACTATCATCCGTGTGATCGAGCGGCAAGGTTCGTGTCCCTTTACTTCACGGGCACACACGCGCACTAGCTGCCGGGCGGAGAGGAGCAGTGAGGGAGGAGTAGCTCCACGCGGTGTCAGCGTGAGTACACCAGTGAGCCTGCTTCCCCCACCGGCGCCTTCCCGTGAGTGACATCAAGCTATTCGGGTGACAGTACCAGCATTACAGAGTAGAGCTCTGTTGGGATTCATCCTGTCGATTGGACACTTACCTCTATCCACCTTCGCTCGTTGTCACCCTGCTTCTTGTAAGTAGGGTTTTCATTTTACATACCCCAGATGATCAGCTGTCCTCCATTGTCAGTTCTGTGGTCCGTGTTTTTATGACATAGTTCAGGAATCTAGCCTGCTAACCCCATCAAGGTAAACTCCTTATAGCCGGTACCTACACTGAATAAATATAACTTCTTACTGTTCTATGCACTAAACGCGGTGAAATGTGACAGTGCCCGGAAAGGGTTAAATGAATGAAGCATAATGCTTATTGTGATTCAGTGGAATTAAAAACTGGCATGATTTAGCAGCAATGATCCTTTATACCAGGTCTGCACAACTCGTAAAGCGAGAAGGGCCGAACTGCTCCAAGGAAAAAAAAATTGGGCCGCACAGGTAAAATCATCATCATCATCTCTCCTCCAGCACCTCTCATCATCATCATCCTCATATATCTCCCCCAGCACCCCTCATCATAATCCTCATATCTCTCATACCCCCATCTCTACCCCTCACCCACACACATAATACTCCCCCTCCACATCAAACACACAAAAAACCCCTGCACACCACACACATCCCACCCACCCCTGCACCTCACATCCTTCTCCCCCTGCACCTCACATTATTCTCCCCCCTTGCACCTCCAACGACCCCCCCTGCACCTCACATCCTTCTCCCCCCGTGCACCTCACATCATTCTCCCCCCTGCACCTCACATTATTCTCCCCCCTTGCACCTCCAATGACCCCCCTTGCACCTCCAATGATCCCCCCGCACCTTCAATCACTCCCCCCCTGCACCTCCAATCATCCCCCCTGCACCTCCAATCATCCCCCCAGCACCTCCAATCACCCCCCCCGCACCTCCAATCCCCTCCCTGCACCTCCAACCACCCTACCTGCACCTCCAACCACCCTCCCTGCACCTCCAACCACCCCCCCTTGCACCTCCAACCATCCCCCCTGCACCTCCAATCATCCACGCCTGCACCTCCAATCATCCCCCCTGCACCTCCAATCAGCCCCCCTCTGCACCTCCAATCATCCCCCCTCTGCACCTCCAATCACCCCCCCTCTGCACCTCCAATCACCCCCCCGCACCTCCAATTGCACGCCCCCTGCACTTCAAATCGCGCCCCCCCTGCACTTCAAATCACGCCCCCCTGCACTTCAAATCGCGCCCCCACCCTGCACTTCAAATCGCATCATCTCGCCCCCCCTGCACTTCCCTTCTCTACCTTACCTTGGTTTGCAGTGGAGGCTGTGGCAGAGCAGGCAGGACAGCACACACGCTCTAGCAAGCAGCAGGCAGGAAGTGCCTCAATGCTAGAGCACGCTGCTACCCTGCGAGGGGGAGAGCGAGTGACAGCGGGCTCGCGGGAGCGGACTCGGGAGGGAGGGGGAGAGCAGAAAGCCGCCGCGGGCCGCACAGTGCGTGCAAACGGGCCGCATGCGGCCAGCGGGCCACGTGTTGTGCAGGCCTGCTTTATACTAATGGCAAACTATGGGTGCACAAATTCCCTAGTGAAAAATAATGCATACACCTTTCTCTCATTTCTGCCAGCTACAGATGTACCACCTCTGTAGTAGAATCAAACATTGCAAGGTTTGTGGCTTTGTCCTGTCCCTGCTGATGCATATACAGTATATCTGCAGATCCCTACATTTTACATATGGATACAGGAACAGAATAAAAATGTACAACTTCCAAAGAGAAAATCGTGACTGCAAAAGAATAGGCACAGCAAGAAACCAAAAACAACCCCATGTTTATTGTACACGTTGCAGGTAACAAAAAAACAAAAAGATTTTGACATCAACATTTTGTTGCATTAACCCAAAATTGTTTGCTATCATTCAGTACATTTACTTGGAACCTGTTGAGAGCAGAGCAATCAGTCCAGAAGAAGCGCTTATAGAAAGAATGTAGTTTCTGAGCAATTAATTAAGGACAATTCTTGATAAAATAACCTTAAAGAGGATCAAAGGATTAAATGCATATCGCTGCTGCAATTCTTTACAATCCCATGACCTGGATCCACCAAATGAAACTTATCAAGGCTCTCTACATGTTGTTATTGTCTGTGTGAGATACCTTTAGAACCAGGACACCACAGGCTTTGAAGATACCATTGTAGTTGCCAGTGTTTCTGCTCCCTCCAAAGACATTAAAATGATCACCAAAATGTTGCACATGCTGAGGGTTAATAGGAAGCTGCATTGTAATTATCTGCCGCTTTCTATTGGATGCCCATTTCAATGCTTAGGAAACACTGGTAAATATCCCAGGAGCCAGGTAACCCCCAGAGCTACAAATAGCAGGTTGCAGCTGCGGAAGACCCTCCTGATCCAGTACTGTAGAAAATATTTTTTTGCCAGGATTGCTGCTCTATACTTTATAGGACTTGATATGTAAATAATATAGTGACTTGTGCTAGTGTACATGGATCACGCAAGTTCTAATTTATAAATAGATACACCCTTCTGGAAGAATCATGTTCGAATAACAATTTCTGTAACTGCCTGTATGTTGTCCTTAGACTCAGTGGGGCAGGTATTGGGATCAGTTGCTTATTGGCAAGTAAAATCATTGATTTGAAAGGCTATGATAACACGGGCGGTACAAACGGAGCCTGTTGGGCATTATTTGTTTTATTGATTGTTCAGCTTGTGACACACACACACACTTTGTATGATATTTGAGAATACCAGTTATAATATTGGGATCAGGTGTCTAATACTGGTAGGGTATTAGCACTTAAGACATCTAAATGTTTTTCTGTTGTCATACTAATACACAATGGTGACAGAAATAAATCATTTTTTAATTTATTTAGTACTCGCCTGCCTACACACAGTGTAAATGTTTTTCGTTGTTGCAGTCAGCTGTGCAGAGGGTGGCTGCCTAATATTTTACCTTCAAGGTACGGACATGTTCGCACACAAACTGCCTGTCACTTCCATTTTTCTCAGCATCTCTCTGAAACATCTTCAGAGCATTTAGATACATGTTTAAATCCTTCTGCCCAAGTTATTCAAACCTTAAAACGTATGCAGTCCAATTGTCTTTTGATATCAAAAGGATACACTGTAGGGTTGAAGTTCCTCAGCAGGAAGAACGAGGCGATGATGACCAAAACCAGGAAGAGTGTGTTGTTGTAGAAAATGGAGAAAGTTGTAGCCTCGTAATCAGCAACTTCATTTTTCTTCCACAAAATCCTGAACACAAGAGGAGGAAGAAATGAAATCACATCAATATATATGAAGCAACCAACGAGAACATTCTCACAGTGGACATCCCCTTCATCCCTCATAGGCATTTGAAGTGCAAATACAACAGTATACAGCAGAGAGTAAAGTTGCTCTAAATCAGGGATGGCCAACTCCAGTCCTCAAGGGCTACCAACAGGTCAGGTTTTTGGGATATCCCTTTCTTCAGCACAGTTGGCCACCCCTGCTCTTAAGTAGTCAAGATACAGTAATAAAGGATTCAATCCAAATAGGATCAAAAGTACATTCAATACACAAGTACATAAGCAAACACGTGTAGTGTAAAACAGACGTCTAAACATTGTACATCCCCTCAAACGAAGTATCACAATGTTTCTTCAGCATATGACAGATCAGTGTAATTGCTCATGACAGCCCCAGCTAATATGTGCAAATATAATTACTTTTTAAACTGGCATTTCACTGTTTTGTGTTACTTGTTCGGTCAATCCTCACACATGTAAAAAGAGCCATAATGTATCAGACCAAAAAGGTCTGAACATACATTTATAAAATAAACTCTTGTGGGTTCATTAAATGGTTTCCCAACCTGCAATACACCTGCGCTCCCCCAGGACTAATAACAGCTTTGCACTAACTGCCATGGACAAGCTGGCAATAAGACGGCCGTCACCTTTCATCTTTCTCCTTCCGAGACATCTTTCTGTTGTCAGCTTCAGAAAGTTTTCTTGTCACTTCTTTAGAAACAGCATCTTCACGTTTCTGGGCGACTCTGTACAGAGAAACAAAATCAGAATGTAACAGAGAAGAAGCCTGTGTTAACGAAACATACCTTGCTTATAAACACTGTAGTGATTCTTTCATTTCGATTGTATCCCTTTAAATGTGTATATATTTATTTAAGGCTAAGACTACCAATGCTTTTAAATGTAATAGATATTCTGAGGATTTTCAAAGGCGATGTTTTGTTCTCAATTGTAAATTAATAGAATACAGGAGCGGTTTTACATACTGTGACAAAAAGACTTACTTGTGTTTAAGAACAAATTTAACATTCTTATATGCAAAAGCCACAAGGTAGGTGCTGACCAGGGTCATTACACTGTATAGAACAGCTGACTGCACGAGATCCATATGCCATATTCTCCAGAAAAGCCCTGCAAAATACAGAAGCAATGTGAGCATGCTTCCTTACAGCAACAAGTCATAGTTATAAGGGAAAGATTTCTACATGCCACTGCATGCCCTTGACTCCTACAAGCACTTTCTAATGAGCCTGAATGAGCGAGAGGAAAAGGTGCTTATTGAATTCTCAGGGGACATGCCCTTACCAGACATGCCATATATTTCAGGTGGCAGCTCTAACATGGTCCATCAGTGGAGAAGTGTTGATAGCATCTGGGGCACATCAACTATTTTTTGTGAGCTAAAAGGTAATCAGGTGGCTTAGTGTTGGTTCACACTGTGTAGTTTTACATTTCAGTCTTGCTAAACTGACTAAGCAATGGCTTGTGACCTCAAAGAAGAGATAGGTTTCTTATTCGGAACCAACTGATTTCCTTTCTCATGTCCCTATTTATTGCACTCATAAAACATTTTGTTAGACAATGAGTTAAGATTCTGGGGAATGCACTGAAAATGCTTGTTTTCAGAACACTAAAGGGCTAGAACCCTGTTGTTTCCATTACTTTAAACTCAAGGCAGGATCCATATAACAATAGAACTGGATTAGGCAGTATCTGCTAACCTACACCCTGCAGAGAGATTTTAATACTGTCATTCTACTCTCTCCTTCCCATGGGGGTAAAACAGGAATGACCAAAAAAGTTTCCCAAGACTTTAAAGGACCCACTCAGGATGTAGTGGACAAACAGCGACGTTTGTATGCATGTCCATACAGCTATAGAGAAGACAACAGAACACTACACACAATGATGCTAATGGAAATATGCTGGCACCGTATACATGATGATAATATATTGCACGTGCAGATGTCTTTATTTTGTGGTAATACTGGATGATTCAAGTGCACATTTCCTGGACACAGATTAGTGACAGCTCTGTGTGTTTATGTGGAGATAGATGGATGCACAGATACAGGTTTTGGCACAGCAAATGCAATTTGAATGGCATAATTGTAAATACAAAACAAGTGTGTGTGTGTCAGTCATCCTGTGGAAGAGAGAGCCATCAGCGATTCCCCCAAAGGCAGATGCATTCCCCTAAGCACAAGACACGCCTAGATCTCCCCCCCTCCCCCCTAAGCACAGGACACCCCAGCCCCCCCCCCCCCTAAGCACAGGACACCCAGCCCCCCCCCCTAAGCACAGGACACCCAGCCCCCCCCCCTAAGCACAGGACACCCAGCCCCCCCCCCATAGCACAGGACACCCCGCCCCCCCCCATAGCACAGGACACCCCGCCCCCCCCCCCCCTAAGCACAGGACACCCCGCCCCCCCCCCCTAAGCACAGGACACCCCGCCCCCCCCCCTAAGCACAGGACACCCCGAGTCCCCCCCTAAGCACAGGACACCCCGGGTCCCCCCCTAAGCACAGAACACCCAGCCCCCCCCCTAAGCACAGGACACCCCGGGTCCCCCCCTAAGCACAGGACACCCCGGGTCCCCCCCTAAGCACAGGACACCCCGGGTCCCCCCCTAAGCACCAGACGCCCCCGGGGGTGACTTACAGATGGGAATGGCGGACACAATGAAGGCGTTGCCGAAGAAGAGCGCGGAGGACTTGGCGGAGAGGTTGCGGCTGAAGTCCTGCAGCAGGAGCTCCTCCTCGGACTGCTGCTTGGTGGTGATGATGCTGCCGCCTTTGGGAGCCATGGCCGGGGAGAGACAGCGAGAGAGGGAAAACCGACACGTCTCACAATGACTGATCCTTCTCGGCCACCGTCACAACACTCCAACTACTGATTCGTCAGCACTCAGAGTGGGGGCGGGACCGGAAGCGGAAGTATTAGATGGGGTCTGGTCCCAGGCAAGACTTACTTCCGCCCACGTGTGAGAGGCGTGTCCTGAGGGCTCAGGGCTCAGGGTGGGGGTCAGCTGTGTTACACGTCCTCTCCAGACACTCACTGATCTAGATACTGAAATGGATCAGTTTTAGGCGGCGCTTATTACATTTACAATCAAAGTAAATGGGGACAGCGTGATATCAATTATATACACCGAATGGCATACCAGTAAAGACAGACGAGATGAGGGGGCTGCTCCTGAGAGTTAACAATCTAGAGGGAATAAGGGACGTTGTATGTTTACCACATTTATCAGGGAGAGGGGGACTACCGAAAAGGGAAGGCGATCATAAAACCACATGGTTACACATTTTTGACTTCACCTCAGACACTCTTATTAAGGGAAGAGCTGAGGCTCATGCACAGTGACGTCACGTGCATGTAAGCAGGCGACCAATCTTGTCCTGCTAGAAGAAATTTGCAAGCGACAAGGGGGCGTGTATTGCAGTAACATAAATATATATCCCCTCTCTTTCTCTTCCCCTGTTCTCTCTCCCCCCCTGCTTACTCCCTGCCCACCTCTCTCCTCTCCCCATCTCTCCCGCCACCTGCGCTCTCACCCCCGCGCTCTCCTCCCCCCGCGCTCTCCCCCTCCCCCCGCGCTCTCTCCCCCTCGCGCGCTCTCCCTCCCCGACCCTCCCCTCTCTCTCCCCCTTCCCTCCTCTCTCCCCCCTTCCCACCTCTCGTCCCCTTTCTCCCCATCCCCCTCACTCCGTTTTCCTCCCTCACTCCGTTTGCCCCCCCTCACTCCGTTTGCCCCCTTTCCCCCTCACTCCGTTTGCCCCCCCTTCCCCCCTCACTCCGTTTGCCCCCCCTTCCCCCCTCACTCCGTTTTCCCCCCTCACTCCGTTTGCCCCCCCTTCCCTCCTCACTCCGTTTGCCCCCCCTCACTCCGTTTGCCCCCCTTCCCCACTCCGTTTGCCCCCCTTCCCCACTCTGTTTGCCCCCCCTTCCCCACCACTCCGTTTGCCCCCCCTTCCCCACCACTCCGTTTGCCCCCCCCCTTCCCCACCACTCCGTTTGCCCCCCCCTTCCCCACCACTCCGTTTGCCCCCCCCTTCCCCACCACTCCGTTTGCCCCCCCCTTCCCCACCACTCCGTTTGCCCCCCCTTCCGCACCACTCCGTTTGCTTCCCCACCACTCCGTTTGCCCCCCCTTCCCCACCACTCCGTTTGCCCCCCCTTCCCCACCACTCCGTTTGCCCCCCCTTCCCCACCACTCCGTTTGCCCCCCCTTCCCCACCACTCCGTTTGCCCCCCCTTCCCCACCACTCCGTTTGCCCCCCCTTCCCTACCACTCCGTTTGCCCCCCCTTCCCCACCACTCCGTTTGCACCCCCTTCCCCACCACTCCGTTTGCACCCCCTTCCCCACCACTCCGTTTGCCCCCCCTTCCCCACCACTCCGTTTGCCCCCCCTTCCCCACCACTCCGTTTGCCCCCCCTTCCCCACCACTCCGTTTGCCCCCCCTTCCCCACCACTCCGTTTGCCCCCCCTTCCCCACCACTCCGTTTGCCCCCCCTTCCCCACCACTCCGTTTGCCCCCCCTTCCCCACCACTCCGTTTGCCCCCCTTAGCCACCACTCCGTTTGCCCCCCCTTCCCCACCACTCCGTTTGCCCCCCCTTCCCCACCACTCCGTTTGCCCCCCCTTCCCCACCACTCCGTTTGCCCCCCCTTCCCCACCACTCCGTTTGCCCCCCCTTCCCCACCACTCCGTTTGCCCCCCCCTTCCCCACCACTCCGTTTGCCCCCCCCTTCCCCACCACTCCGTTTGCCCCCCCCTTCCCCACCACTCCGTTTGCCCCCCCCTTCCCCACCACTCCGTTTGCCCCCCCCTTCCCCACCACTCCGTTTGCCCCCCCCTTCCCCACCACTCCGTTTGCCCCCCCCTTCCCCACCACTCCGTTTGCCCCCCCCTTCCCCACCACTCCGTTTGCCCCCCCCTTCCCCACCACTCCGTTTGCCCCCCCCTTCCCCACCACTCCGTTTGCCCCCCCTTCCCCACCACTCCGTTTGGCCCCCTTCCCCACCACTCCGTTTGCCCCCCCTTCCCCACCACTCCGTTTGCTCCCCACCACCACCACTTCGTTTTACCCCCCCCCCCGTTCACATCTCTCCGTTTTCTGTTTCGTGTCCCCCCCGTTTTGTGTGTCATCCCCCCCCCCCGTTTCGTGCCCCCCCGTTTTGTCTCGTCCCCCCCGTTTCGTGTCTCGTCCCCCCCGTTTCGTGTTTCCCCCCCCAGTTTCGTGTCTCCACTCCCCCGTTTTGTGTCTTCCCCCCCCTCGTTTCGTGTGTCCCCCCCGTTTCGTGTCTCCCCCCGTTCCGTGTCAGAGGACAGCAACCAATGCAAGCTCCCAATGCTTCTATTGCATTGGTTTTGCCTTGCTGTCCTCTGATTGGGTAAGTTTGATCATGTGATCTGAAATCGGAGCTTCAGATTCAAAATTTTGAAACTCCTGAATCTAAGCTCCAGACTGCAGCTCACGGGCACGCGCAGGAGGGCGCTCACGCAGGCCACACACATTGTTGTAATGTGTCTCATCGCAGCCAGCGTGAGCGCCCGCACCAGCTCAGCGCCACCCTGGACGCAGCCTTAGGCTGCGCATATACTTACGGCGCCGTCACAAGTACTTGAAGTCCGTCGCGGGTACCCATTGTGGGCGCAACGGCGCTGCGTGGCGACCTGAAGTCGAGTGATTTTGCCTTGGAGAGCGACGGCAGCGTGATGTCGGCGTCATGTAAGTGGTTAAGCCAATGAGGGTGAACCGCTCCCCACACATCCCGAGGTCTCCTGAACCAAAGTGCAATTATAGCGGCGTGTGACCGTCACTATATGCGTAGCCTTAGGCCTGGGACATAGTTGTTCTAGCAGTGCGGAGGCTTTCCCTGGCCTTACACAGCGTGCCGTTCGTGGGCGTGTCGGCGGGCGGGCCAGTCACGGAGCTGGTTCGCCCTCATTGGGCGAACCGCTCACGTGACCGGCCCTGCGCTCCGGCAAGCGGGGAAATTTCAAAACTCCGTCAGACACACGCTTCCCCAAGCGTGCTGACGCGTGCGCGAGCCCCTGCTAAAGCCGCTCTCATCGCGGCTGCAGGCGCTCAGTGCCGAGCAGCAGCACGGGTCAGCGCATAAGCGCTGACAATGCCCGAGGCCTAAGAAACAACATCTGAGTCGTAGTAAAGGTGGCAACCTACAGTAAGAGTCTCCCCAGTATGCTTCACCTTAATTTCTTCCGTCAACCAAGCCAGCGTGGACAGGGTTAACATCAACGACCTGGCTATCCTCCGCACCCCTCTCCTGCATCTGCTGTGAGAGTGTTTGCTGCTCAACTGTTTTCACTTTACCTCAGTTGCTCTTAGAAACAACACCCGGCGGCAAACAAAGGGTGTCAGATGTTTGCTGATGTTACAGCCGCTGTGTTGTTGGCCGTCGGTAAAATATTTCAGATGCATAATTGTCACGTGTATTACTGCTGGGAAGCGCTATGTACATTAATGGCGCTATATAAATAAAGACATACATACATACATACATAATGAAACATTTCCATCTTTACACGTTGCCCCGCTCTCACAGCTCAACCTCCGCACAAATTCCACAAACACCAACTCCTTCTACTAACACGCAGCTATCACAAACACCAACCTTCTCACCCCCCCTGTGCCTTATGTTTCCACTGACCCTTCCTTATCGATTGTACGCTCCTTGGGGATGGGTCACCCTTCCCTACTGTAAGAATGTATGTTAATGTTTGATATTTTGTTGGTTTCGTCCTCCACGCCTATTGTACTGCGCTACGGAATATGTTGTTGCGTTATCAATGAATGATAATTAGAATTAAAATCAAGAATTATATGTAACCAAATATGTCACCCTGTCAAAGTGTAGAGATGAAACACTTTATATGCAGACAACTCAGGCCTCTATTTATAAATTGTCTATATCACATGCAAGGGTCAACCCTGGATAAGATTCCGATTGGAATAGTTCTGTAGTAATCTTGGATCATTAATATATTTCCTCCGTGGTTCCCAAGTACCCCGAAATTTCTAGAATGAATCATTCTGCATACTAGTTAGTTTCTCCATGATAAATACTCCTCCACAATCTGGATTTAACTTGTTCAATGGAAGGCACAGTAGGCTTCTCCCACGCCGCTGCTATTGAAGTGCCATTATTTTTTTAATTCTTTTTAAACTCCAGATTACCACTAATACTTTTTTTATTGACAAATTGATGGTTTCCACTTTTTGTTTAAAGAAGAAACATTATTTCTTTGAAGAAAGCTATCTCTGTCTGACTTTTTAAGCAAACACATTGTATAAATGTTTGTAAAATAGGGACAGGGTGAAACTAGGTGTGTGTGTGTCTGTGTGTCTGTGTGTCTGTGTGTGTGTTTGTGTGTGTGTGTGTACACAATTAAAATAAAAACATCTAGGAAAATGTAAATATGGATGGTAATCTGCTTTAGAGGGCATCACACTGAGCTCTCTTTACAAATAGGTCATATTGAGGGGGGATTTCTTCATCTTTATTAATCCTTTGGGTGCCATTGAGATGTAGCTACTGCATCGGACGTGTGGCCCTTCAGGAGGCACATCACATAGCTACGTCATAAAGTTCCTGCTCGTAGAATACAATCTATAAGGAAGAGGAAGGAAAGCAGAGAAGAAGCAGTCACGTGATTGGAGGGGCAGTGCTACAGCCCCTCATACGCAAAGGGTTCAACTTTGAGTGTCAGGGTTCTGGCAGTACCAGAGTGGCACCAAACCTCCGTCACTTTTGGGTTATGTGGTCACTCCTGGGCAATTGCATAACCGCAACCAGGCGCCGGATGCTGGAAATGGAAGCGGAGTGGGCTCCACTTGGTCAGCCCGATAACCCCCCATCCACCGAAAACGAGCAAGTGCTTAAAACGTATACATCTGCTACGTCAGAAGGGCCTCTGGCAGGCATAGGGGCTAATGCCATACAAGGTACATCATTAGGGCCCTGTAAGTAACCCGTGGAAGACCTGGCGATACACTAGAACAGGGGTGGCTAACTCCAGTCCTCAAGAGCCATCAACAGGTCAGGTATTTAGGATATCCCTGCTTCAGCACAGGTGGCTCAGACATCTTGAACACCTGACCTGTTGGTGGACCCTGCACTAGAAAGTAATCAATCTTTGCTATAGAGAAAATATATCACTGCTGAATTGGATCAGCCTACACTGAATGCCTGAGTCCAGTTAGCAGCCCGCTAACTCTTACAAGAAATTTGACAATATAATATGGTAGCAAGATTTTCACACCCTTTTGGGCAGTCTAGTACAATGGTCGCCGGTGCTTTGCCACAACACCCCGCCAGTGGCCGGTAGGGGCCTTACCCTAAAATCCCCTACCTTAAGCCCTTACCCTAAAAAACCTACCCTGACTGCTAAAACTCCTAAAATTAACCCTAACCGCTAAAACCCCTCAAATTAACCCCTACCCTAAACAGTAATAAAGTAATAAAACTTGAATTAACCCCCTACCCTAACCAGTAATAAAACTTACCCTAGAAGCGGCCGGCGGCAAAACGGCCAAGACCAAAGGTACCCGCCTTTCGTGTACAAGCGCGTTGCAGCCGAGGTTTGAGTGAAAGTAGAAATCGCGATATGAATCAATCTCACACATTACAAACTATGACTCAAAAATTGGTTTCGAAACAGGGGCTAAGTGCCACCAGATTTATTGAAGGAAAACTTTCACCTTGCGAGAAATTAGATTTTCTACTGTAAATATGGGGTTGTGGGTCTTATTTATTAACCCCTTCAAAGCCAGGGGTCCTGCCACCTACGTAGCCACAGACCCCCTGGCACTGACATCATGCGACCGCTCATCTTTGACTTTATTCGGGAAGGTTTCCAGATGGGACCGAAACGTTGATCGTCTGATGTAAGTTCAAATACATTTTGATTTCTTCTTCACACAGTCCACTGGGGGGCCGTCCTCATTGCTTTTGCCGATTTAATCATTTAATCCTTCAATTGATGCCAGGACCGACGGGCACCCATAGCAAGAACAAATGTTTTTGTGAGCGCTCCTTTTTGTCAAGTTGACATTTAATAATAACAATTT
This sequence comes from Ascaphus truei, assembly GCF_040206685.1. Taxonomy (NCBI): domain Eukaryota; kingdom Metazoa; phylum Chordata; class Amphibia; order Anura; family Ascaphidae; genus Ascaphus; species Ascaphus truei. The sequence continues at coordinate 38,691,432 of NC_134496.1, forward strand.
GATTTTCATATAGCACTTTTCTCCCAGGACTCAAAGCACTTCACTATTATAGTATGGTGCGTGGTACGCAGGACTGTATATACTGTAGGAATTATTAAAGGCACAGTCCCTACCCTGATGAGTTTACAATCTATGGATTTTTGTGCCTGAGGCACAGGGAGATAAATTGACTTACCCAAAGGCACAAGGAGCCGACAACAGGAATTGAATCAGGTTCCCCTACTTAAAACTTGGTGTCATTGTTTACAGAGTTGGTGTCTTTACTTACTGAGCCGCTCCTTCTCCCCAGGAGATATACAGGTCATAAGGCAGTGTCCATAGTAGAACGCGCTAGCTTCCGCGTTCCTCCGTGACCCGGCGTTGTGCTAGAAATACAAACTTGTTTGTATCGCGAAGCAGCAGTCTCCCTGTAGTGCACGCGCGCACTATGCACTATTCATTGGTGTCCTAGTCTTTTTTCCCCCCCACGACCGCTTGAGAAATTTTAAAGGACAACCCGCGCTCATGCTTGGAGAGCTCTCCAAGCATGAGCAAGCTCAGCGCCAGCGGGGACAAAGCCTAAGAAATAAGTGCAGTTGGGAATTTCTGCAAAGTAGAATGTATTAGCAACTCAAATACTGCCCAGAAGAGGGAGCTTGTGAGCTTCACTTCAGCAAAGCATTACTGTATTAAAAGCTGCAGTTCAGTCTTTTTTTTTTTTTTAATTAATTTTTTTACTTCAATAGTTTCATGTGGGCAATCTCTAATTACCTAAAGAACTATATAGCTGCCAGTCAATTCGTTCTCCATGTATTGATAGGCGAAATTTGGCAAGATCTTTAGAGATGGCATATGTTTTTCTTCTGCTTCTGTCACTCAGTGGAAGCTCATGAATATTCATGAGCACTCCTGCACTGACATGTGCTAGAGGGAGGGCAGGGCTGACAAAGGGGTGTGCCAGGGCTTGTGACAGGACATGAAGGGGCAGTGCCTTAGCAAATGCTTGTTAAAATAGAATACAAGAAAATTGGTCTTTCAAAGTTGTTGTTTTTAAAACAGAAAATGCTAAAAGTATTTTTTCTTACTACAGAACTGATTTATTAAAGAAAAACACACATGCAGGATATTGACTGAACTGCAGCTTTAAGTAACAGCTCCGTGACACGTCACTATTCCCTGGCTTTACTTTCTCACTTGAATATAAACCTTACACTGATGGCCAAACCTGCATTTGCTGTGTCACTGGCTCTAGAATGTGTTATTTATCACAGTTTAGTCTAGCTTAGGCTAGGTCCCCGCCGCCTGCTGCAGTGCGCGCTATGGCCTGCGCTGCAGAGACAAGAACTGCCCCACAATGGGCCGGGCTCACTACCTAGAGCAGCGGGCAGATTGTTCTGAAGACATAAAAACTGTTTTCAGAACTGGCGATGGAGCGTTGGCCACGCCCCCCGGCGGTCCAGCCAATGAGGGCAAACCTGCCGGATGACATCATGGCCGTGTACCCTGTCACACCCATCCCTTCTTTCCCCCTGCAGCTCAGTGCAGACCGGGGATCTCAGCTGCACGCTTCGCCAGCCTGGCAGGCGTGCGTGCAGCGCCGACACCGGAGCCTCAGCCTAAGAAAACCTCTCTATGGCCAGGAGTGCTTGAAGCGCGATCTGCACCATCGTGCCAGGATTGACTTTAGTGGCAGGTATCGCCGCAATAGTGCAGATTGCGCTATGCTCACTCCTGGCCGATTGTCTGGCATCAAATAAACCCAGCCATGCTGGAAACCCCACACCAAGTTTATGAAACTTGCAAAAAAAAACATTTTGTAAATTGGACCCAGACAGCTTTACGATGTCGTACTGCACGGAATTACCAACATCCTCTTGCTACATTAGTACCATGAAACTTGAAAAAGCCTGAGGATTACTTGTATTTATAGACTAGCTGTTGAAAAGGAATTCCTGGTAACGCCTATTACTATCCAGCCAGTAATAGTTCCTGCATTCTTCTGCATTGTGCTGTCTATGTCAAGTTAGGATATCAGTGTTATTACTGCACTTAATAAGATTGGCAGTAATTCTACGTAGAATTTAAATAACAAAGCCTAATAGTATGTATCCTATAATGCAAGCCTAAATCTGACATAACATCGTATTATAGATCGTGTGGCACCCTGCCTATCCTCGTAAAATTAAACCCTATTTAATTGCTTTTTCAGCTGTGGCATTAACAAGATAGTGTGAGCGAAAGTGATCCCCTGAACATAGTTTCCAGTCCCAAACTAGGCACGTTGTGTCACTTGTAACTTAATCTTTTGGCCCATCCTGGCATTGGTGGCAATATAAGTTTTAAGTAATCCGATTTGATGCGCTAGGAAACCCAAATGAAGCATTAATATTTACATGTGTGTTGTAGGTGACATAGCTACAGCTGCTCAGTCAGTAACAGAAAAGCCTTTAAGCCATGTAATCTTTTCATCATAGATTTCTTTAGCATTTACCCGGCCTAACACACTGAGGCAGGGGTGGCCAAGTTCTGTCCTCAAGCGCCACCAACAGGTCAGGTTTTCAGGATATTCCTGCTTCAGCACAGGAGGCTCAATCAGTGGCTCAGTCGAAGAGCAAGCAGGGATATTCTGAAAACCTGTCCTGTTGGTGGCCCTTGAGGACTGGAGTTGCCCACCCCTGCTTTAATGTCTAATTGTATTTTGGATCTTGGGGGAAATCTCCTTCCCTGGAGATTATATGTCGTTGCTATTAGAGAGGGTTGGGGTTCCTTACAATGCATCTGATCTCAAACGCGCTATTAGAGAGGGTTGGGGTTCCTTACAATGCATCTGATCTCAGACGCGCTATTAGAGAGGGTTGGGGTTCCTTACAATGCATCTGATCTCAGATGCGCTATTAGAGAGGGTTGGGGTTCCTTACAATGCATCTGATCTCAGACGCGCTATTAGAGAGGGTTGGGGTTCCTTACAATGCATCTGATCTCAGACGCGCTATTAGAGAGGTTGGGTTTCTGCAGAATTTCGCAATATAATTGTAGGGTTCCTTAACCAAAAAAAGGTTAAAAAAATAGGTTTCAGTTAACAAGTTATGGGTCAGAGGTCAGAGGTTAACTCCTCTTATCAGCTGATCTGAGTTGCATGCGCACGATACGGCTCACACACTACAAGCCAAGCAGCGACGCCAACTGAAGCTCCAATCTGAGTCATCAGACGGTACCAGGTCATCCACAGATATCCGCGCAGCATTGGCGTTCTGGAGAGGAGCACATGCGGGCACCCTGCAGCCTCTTCAAGTGGACATAGTCCTGATGTGCCTGATTTTGCCTTACTTGTTTTGAGTAGAGCTTCAATTTTATCCAATTGAGGAGCACCAGCATCTTAGTGATACAGAATACCGATTGTTATATTTGATCTATTTTTATAATTTATTAAATTGTATCAGGCGAGGAGACTCCGGCTCGTGCAGCCAACACAACACAGACAAACAAACTCCTCAAAATGCAGGTCTCCTTTAGGACAGAGGTACAAAGCAGAGCTCTACTCACAAGTTCCCAATGCAATTCCTCATTTATTGTACAGCCAAGAACAGAGGAGAAACAACGTTTCAGGTCTCATATGGACCTTTCATCAGGTCCTCACCTGTCCTAGAGGAGACCTGCATTATGAGGAATTTGTTTGCAAATGCTTTACCTCCCCCCCCCCCCCCATTGTGATTTTACCCAATGATATGTATCGGTGAACCCCACTCCTTTTTCTTTTGTGTATCCCCCCCCCCCCCTCCCAATAACCTTGCAAAACGATTCATAAAAATGTACATAATATAAATTAAAAGAAAAACACTGATCCATGCAAATCTGTGGTCCTGACCAGGCTCCAGCCTTCCATCCCACCAAGGTAGATAAAACGAGATCTAATTGTGTAACTAGCGTTAATAATAATTAGCCACCTTTAAAATGCTTCTAATAAAAAGCCTATAAAATACAACACAATTATTATTGCATTTATTGTGCACCAATGAATGACACTGTTGAGGTCTCTGCTGCTTGGCATGAGTGCAGCTTACCTCACACACAGTGAAACGCTCTACTGCAGATGAAAGCTTTACAATATCCTCTCTTGTTACAGCTGTGCCACAGATGCAAATATAAGAATCAATCATGAGATGCTAATCACTTAAATTAGATACAGAGCTACTCAATATGTGTGTGAATAACGTATTGCTTATGATATTCCTCATGCAAGAAAGTAACTTTGAATATGACTTGATGGCATAAGGAGAATATTATGTGCTGTTCTGCAATGCGATACTCCATTGTAAATCACTCATTTCCATTCTGTAGGACTCCAGGGGACTTACTTTGAAGCCAACAGTATTATTTGCTTTATAACCTGTCTTTCTATTGGTATTTGCACTTTCCTAGTCTTGCAGTATGGTGGCAGTTTATAAAGACACCCATAAACCTAAGAATCTTCCTTACCACACACTCATACCTGAGGCGAAAACCAGGTTTCCAAGTAAGAGGGAAACAAAATGAAATTAGATTGCTGGCAATCCAGAATTTCAAGTAATTGCTTTGGGGAATTACTAAAGTCCAATAATACCATTAAAATGCAATTTTTACCTTGTGGATTCTTTTCCCATTGTGCTGCCGTTATGTAATGAGAAAATATAAGAACACCAGAAGAGAATGTGTCGCTGAGATAAAGTGGAACACTTACCGGAAAATGGCCCACATTTATTTCGAAGCCTCATCACCAGCATTGAGAAGGAGAACGCAATCCTAGTTCTAGTATCCCCACAGCATGTGTACAATTTGGGATTTTCCCTTAGCTTTACATGCAATTTTAATAACAAATCAGAAAGATTTACGGCTAGCAAGTTTTAAATTAGCACATACATTTTTTATGTGAACTTAATTAACAACTCTATAAAGGGGCCAACTCTCACAATGGGACCAATTAGCACATTCTCAGTGATGGTTTTATGAGAAATAATATGAAATACTTCAATTCAAATGCATACGGTTGATAATGTTCTTGCCCTTTCTAGAGGTAAATTGCATCTGCGAGATAAGTGTGTAGGCCGCAACCAGACAATCTTCATAGAAAATGTGTCTTAATGTAGGGTTACCATAAGTCCAAATTGTAAAAGAGAGGACACCAAAACCTGACCACGCATGCGCGAGCGATGGAGCGCTGATCGCACTCACGCATGTGCGGTTGGCTTTCGTTCGCACATGCACGGTCGGCGTTCCCGGACATTTTTAGTTATTTTAACATTCCTCCTGGACGGCGGCCTTCAATGAGAAAGCCGGACATGTCCGGGAAAATACGAACAGATGGTAACCCGACTTAATGTTTAATTTCAGTTTGATCACACATGTTAAGCAATACATGGGCCCTTTTTAGCATTATTATCAAATTGCTTCTGAGAATTTTGTGCTACAGCCAACAATGTGAAGAGTGGTTATATTGAGCAATTTGAAAATAAAGGATGAAGACCCTCTTTGCGCATATGATTTTGGCATGTAATAATGTTAGAATGTTTCACTGTTATTGGGCTTCATTCCCAGAACCCCTTGCTCTTGTCAGTAGTATCACCACTGAACCACCACTATTAATTAGTGAAAGGCCCAGTCATCTTCACTTTTTATGCATCCATAAAACTGTCATTTATGTTAGCTTTAATCTAGCCCCTAAAAGAAGCATGTGTCAAATGTATGGACCTTGAATAAAGTTTCTGACATCTGAAAGGAGTAACCAAGGACAGACAGAGATGTGTATCAAGGCTGTTATTGCTGTATACTTGGCACTAACTAAGAGATGCAGATGCACTTTAGCTATGAATCTCTCATCATCAATGTAGCAATCTATTTCTTTGCCTGTTTTACTGTTGTCGAATGTGGTTGAAGAGCCTTAAAAAGTAGTTGCTGTACATTTTGCCCTCTGACTGCATTACATGTGACAGTAAGGTGACTAGACTAGTTATGGGAGTTATCTAATAAACTCCTACAGTGCTAGCTGTGGCACTAACGCAAGGAAACTCCAGTTCAAGTCAATAGGAGTTTCCGTGCGATAGTTCCACACACATGCAAATGATCACAGTGTGTCACTCTAAACTTCTTAATCCATTTTAACATGGGACCTCACAGTTAGGGTTGCCAGGTGGCTTCTCCAAAAATACTGGGCTCAATGGTGAAAGGTGCGTCCGGTCACTATGTCCAGGGAGGAAAATACCGGACATATACATGTCCAGTATTACAGTACCTCTCATTTGTTACTGGACAGAGTATCCAAATACAGGACAGTCCAGTTCAATACCGGACACCTGGCAACCCTACTCACAGTGTACTAACTTGCAATTTCGGGGGTGGTCAAATGGTGACAAAGAAGCGGTTGGGAGAAGTTATAGAGCAATGGTAGGCAACATGATACATGTCATGAGCCCTTAAAAAGGCAGAACATGGAAAGCCGCCAGATAATTTAAATCAAAATTTGATCTAAATTATTGTTACACATTCTGACCGCGGCGAGACGAGACGTGCTGTCGCAGGGGCCTGGGGAACGTCCCAAGCCCCCTCCAGGAGAGAGATTATTTTGAGAGTAAATGAGGTGCAATCTATGGAAAGACTAACAGCTTATGTGAGAAGTAACCCAAGAAAATGTCAAAACGTATGGGAGCCCTGGTACTCTAGGGGGAATATGTGAATCTCTGAATCAATGTGGATTGAGGGTTGTATTTTATTATTTTATTTTTTTCTCAGAGTGCTGGTCATTCTGAGTAATGTGCAGTGATGTGGTCATAGCGTCGTTATATTTTATGATACCTGTGTTAAAATCGTGGCACTTCTCTCCCCCCCTTTTCTATTTTCTGTATCCCTTTCCCTTTGTTTTTCTAAAACTCAAATAAATAGTAAGATACAAAAAAAAAAAAGGCAGCACATTTCCCACATACACGGTGCACAGGCAGAACAGACATGCAGACGCAGGTAGGAACTTATTCCCGCGCCCTCCGGTCAGCTGCATAATGGTGAATAGTGCTCCGCTCCACTTCTTCCAACTAGTAATTAGCACAGGAGAGGAGTGGACCAGTATGTGTCAGTGCGTCATTAAGCAGCTGAGAGAGCGTCGAGAAGATGTGATCCACGCCAGCTGCCTGTCGCCCACCAAAGTTATAGACCAGGGGTGGCGAACTCCAGTCCTCAGGGGCCACTTGGGGAGCGCAGGTATCGAAAGGGGTAAAGACAATGCTGTATCGTCAATGGTAGTAGGTTAAATAATATGGTGTATTTATTTATTTATTTATAAAATATTTTACCAGGAAGTAATACATTGAGAGTTACCTCTCGTTTTCAAGTATGTCCTGGGCACAGAGTAAAACAAATAATACATGGTTACAAATACAGTTACATAAATGAACAGGGTATACATTATATACAAGACATTGCGTGCACAGTTAAAGAAAATATATATTATGGGCATATGAAACAGTTACAGACCAGATTAAAATGTGAGACAGCCTTAGATTTGAAAGAACTTAAACTGGTGGTGGATGTGAGAGTCTTTGGTAGGTTGTTCCAGTTTTGGGGTGCACGGAAGGAGAAGGAGGAATGTCCGGATACTTTGTTGAGCCTTGGGACCATGAACAGTCTTTTGGAGTCTGATCTCAGGTGATAAGTGTAGGAATTGCACTCACATTTTGAATGAATCAAATAAGCATGAATCCATGACGGCAAGGAACAGGTTAATACTGCCTTCTAAAGCTTTCAGGATATCTCAGAATATAAGAAAAAGAGCATACCAGAGGATCGAGGGGTACATTTATAGATAGTATAGAGCATCAGAGTGCACACTCACACTCTCCAAGAGTTAAAACATAATTTTTAAATATAAGTCTGGGAAGGGAAAATGGGGAGAGATGGGGGAGATAGCGTCTCGGTGATCTCCCCACCACCCTCGCTGGCCTCGGAATCTCTCATGATGCCTCCACGTAAGATCCACATAGCTAGTTCCTCCTCACAGAACATCTCCGGAAATCACCACTCTATATTTTGCATTCGAAATTTATTTTGTGTATACATGAATATATCTATTCGGTTCTCTACTGTATCATTTTGTTTTTTCCCCGTATAATATTTGCTTCATATGATTATATATTTTTAACTACTATGTATACATTGAATATCATATGATTTTAATTAGACCAATAACACACACTATGCATTCAAATCGGTGTATTGCTACAATTAAGATTTCCACTAATAAGATTAGCCTAGTAAAGGTATTTAAGGTCATACTGTTCACATCATTGATCACCACTCCTGACGAAGCTGAATGCGAAATGCGTGGTGATTTCTGGAGATGTTCAGTGAGGTGGGAACTAGCTACATAGATCATACGGGGGTTCCTGCATCCAGGTACCATCTACTGGAAGTGACGCAGAGGCATCACAAGGGATGCTGAGGCCAGCGAGGGTGGTGGTGAGATCACTGAGACGCTATCTCCCCCATCTCTACCCATTTTCCCTTCCCAGACTTATGTTTAAAAATGCTGTTTTAACTCTTGGAGAGTGTGAGTGTGCACGCTGATGCTCTATTTTATCTATACATTTACCTTTTGACCATCAGCACTATCGTATGCTCTTTTCCTTATATTCTGAGATATCCTGAAAGCTTTAGAAGGCAGTATTAACCGGTTCTTGCCGCGATAGATACATGCTTATTTAATTCATTCAAAATGTGTGCAATTCATACACCATATTATTTAACCTACTACCATTGAAGATACAGTATTCCACCATTGTGGTTTTTGTTCTTTCCCCCTCGCTCCCCAAGTTTTCTGAAGAATTCTCCACATGGAAGAATTTTGAAACAAGTTCTGAAAAAGGATTTTTAGCTACAAGTCTTTTTGAATTTTATATCACTCATTGTGCACTTTTATCCCTTTATTCTTAATATATTATATCACTTAATTTACATATTACTCACTGAGTATTTAGCACTTATTATTTTGGCCCGTTCCTAGGCATACCTTGGATAAGGCACCATCTAGGGGCGGTAGGTCTCAGGGGGCGGTAAGAGGGAACCGCACTGCTGCTTTCCTTTTTTTAAATGTTTAAATATATGTGGGTTTGAAGCAGGGGGTCTCCGGAGCTGAACCACGTTAATTTCAGCTCCGGGGACCCCCTGCTTCCTGAGATGCATACCTCCGTAGGGGGTACCGGTATCTCCTGCTCAGGTTTAAAGCCCCTGGTCACATGGGCTATTAGGAAGCCACCTATGATGTCAAGGCTTCCTATTGGGCCATGTGATGGGACAGCTAAACCTGAGCAGGAGATACCTGCACCCCCTAAGGAGGTAAATTTCTCAGGAAGCAGGGGGTTTCCGGTGCCAATGAAGTGCGGTGTAAACCTCAGCACAAGACCATCTGAGCCAATGTACAACTTTTATTATCAAGTTACATGTGAGAAGAGCCACCAAATTAATAAAGGGGATGGATAATCTAATTTATGTGGAGAGGTTAGCTAAATTAGATTTGATCACATTAGAAAAGAGGCGTCTAAGAGGGGATATTATAACTATGTACAAATATATTTGGGGACAGTAGAAGGAGCTTTCAAAAGAACTATTCATCCCAAGGGCAGTACAAACGACACGGGTCATCCCTTAAGGTTGGAGGAAAGGAGATTTCACCAGCAACAAATGAAAGGGTTCTTTACAGTAAGGGCAGTTAAAATGTGAAATTCATTACCCACAGAGATTGTGATGGCAGATACAATGGATATGTTCAAAAAAAAGGTTGGACATCTTTTTAGAAAGGAAAGGTATACAGGGATATACCAAATAAGTAAACATGGGAAGGATGTTGATCCAGGGAATAATCTGATTGCCAATGTTTGGAGTCAGGAAGGAATTTATTTTTCTCTTTATGAGATATCACTCAATGATATTTCACTGGGGTTTAGTGTTTGCCTTCCTCTGGATCAATATACTGTAAGTACAAATACAGGATAACGTATCTGTCGACTACATTTTTTTCAACCTCATCTACTATGTAACTACAGTATGAGATGCACTTCTCATGCGCTTGATACATTGACCCCACAATATTAATTATTGGAGGAGCTCGGTGGTGTTAATATAATGGTGTCCACTTGACACCTCACCCCCTACATGTCATTCCTCCTGAAAAATAAACTAATCTAATTTTAACCCCTGACCAGTTTTCAGCTCTGTAAAGCAATGTCCTGAAATATGTGTTACAGTAACTCTGTGGGCTTAGGCTAAATGTTTAGAAATGCGTTGAGCTAAAGTACACCTCATAATGTGTTCATTCAAGCAAAGAGATAGGATTAGAGCAGAATACTGTACAATTAGTAATTATAAGTTCTAATAGCATTTCACACACTCCATGCCTGCCCTTTGATCCCCTTTAGGCTTAAAATCATCGCTCTATTTTGAAAACACTGTCAGATCATTTTTTTTCCTCATACACAAAGTGCTCATTATCAGCAGTGAATTGCCAAGGAAATGTATCACTCGCACGAAACAGCCGGCTACGGACAAATTGCTAATCATTAGATGATCAAAACTGCCGTTGTTGTGCAAATCTAATAAAGTCCGTAATCCCGCGTCCTGTATCTCGTGGTATTGTCACCCATTTGTCACAGAATCTGCCACATTAAGGTTGTCATCAAAAAAAATTATCATTTTGTTTGCTATATCAGGAATTGCAATTTCCCTCAAATACTAATCACAGAGTTAGGCTCCAGCAGGAGTGGCCAAATCCCGTCCTCAAGAGCTACCAACAGGTCAGCTTTTTGGGATATCCCTGCTTCAGCACAGGTGGCTCAGACTGAGCCACTGATCGAGCCACCTGTGCTGAAGCAGGGATATCCCGAAAACCTGACCT